>NC_069503.1:15761130-15936790 GCF_027579735.1 Bombina bombina | reverse complement strand
GATCACGGCATATACCTCGCATCACAAGCTTAAGGCCAAAAAGATAACTGATCAGATGTTGGCAAACCTCACAGAAGCATACAACACCTATCTGTCCGACCCCATACGCCAAACTAGACAACACTACTATGATCTCAAACAGGAGAGAGACACTCATATTCAAATGGTAGATAATGCACACGCAATACACAGGCAGGGCAAATTCTACAGGTATGGGAATAAAGCTGGCAAAACCATGGCTAATATGGTCAAAGTTGTTACACCCAAGTCCTATATCCCGGCACTGGTTACCGGGAAAGGACTCTGCACAGACACTCCTGCAATTATGCAGGAGTTTGTCTCCTTTTACACTAACTTATATTCTAAGCAAGAGGTTTCAGAACCCGATAAACGCCTGTTTTGGAATGATATAGTCATCCCTACCCTGACATAGGACCAATTGTCCTCTCTTAACGCAACTATTTAACCACGAGAATTAATAAACACTATTAAATGTATCAAGCTCGGCAAAGCAGCGGGACCTGATGGTCTCCCTGCGGAGTATTACAAAATCTTGTGTCCTGAAATAGCTCCTACGTTAGCGACTCTTTTTTCTGAATATCTTTCGGGGAAATCAGTTTCCGACTCCAGATTATCAGATGCTAATATTTGTGTTATCCCTAAACCAGATAGGGACCCTACTATACCATCATCCTATAGGCCGATCTCCCTGTTAAATGGGGACTATAAGCTACTAATCAAAATCCTGACTGATCGACTGGCGGGGGTCCTACCTCTATTAGTTCACCCAGACCAAACGGGATTCATTAGACAGCGCTCTTCGGTAATCAACTTGAGGAAAACACTTGCAGTTATTGAGCACTACCATCATGCCCAGAACTCTCCATCAGATACCCCATTGCCCTATGCTTGCTTACTCGCTGTAGACGCCGAAAAGCATTCGATAGGGTGGAATGGGATCATCTCTATACTTCTCTGACGAGATTTGGCGTAACGGGTCACTTTTTTGAAATAATACAAAGGCTTTACGATACTCCCTCGGCATCCATCATTGTAAATAATGGTTTGTCCCCCTCCTTTAAACTTGGGAGAGGAACGAGACAGGGCTGCCCATTGTCCCCACTCCTCTTCGATTTGGCCATCGAACCTCTAGCGTGCTACATCCGCCAGCACTGTGCTGGCCTTCGGATCCACTCACAACTTCTACACCTATCTCTTTTTGCCGATGACCTCTTACTATATATAGGTAACCCCGCTCTAAATGTGCCTAAATTGTTGTAAATAATGACAAGATTTGGTAGTTTCACCGGTTACAAAATAAATGTAGACAAATCGGAGGTGACATGGCTTCAAAATAGCAAGGGCTCTACCCTCAATGAAACGAACCTTAACATCACGGCCGGCACCTTTAAATACTTGGGTATCCAACTACATGTCGACTCTATACGCACCTATCACCTTAATATCCCAAAAGTCATAGCTAACTCGCAGGATCTCATTAGGGGATGGAGAGGGCTTCCTCTTTCCCTTCATGGTAGAATCCACTTACTAAAAATGATTATTTTGCAAAAAATGTTATACCCCTTGCAAATGCTTCCCCTGCTACTCCACAATAAAGACATACAAGTCATTTCCTCTACCTTTGCTTCGTTTGTTTGGAATCAGAAGAAACATAGGATTAGCATGACTAAACTATCTATGTCATTGGGTGCGGGGGGTCTTAAATTCCCAAACATTCAATGGTATAATTGGGCAACGCTAGCTAAACTAGTTATGAGATGGTTTACCAGGTCTGATTACTTCAGCCCTGCTATAGAATTTGACATTGTTGCACCGCTTAACGTGGATTACCTACCGCATGCCAAACTGACGGCCCTCCCCCCTCATATCTCTCAAAATATACTGTTTCGTGACCCACTAAGAGCATGGCACAAGCTGTGCAGATTCTGGAAAATAGATCAGGAGGTGACCAAATATTTACCTATACAGGGAAACCCAAAGTTTATTCCTGGCTATACCACACGGGCCTTGCAGAGTTGGAAGACTTCTGGTCTGACATCCATTGAACACATAATTAATCCTACTACGCTCCAAGTCCTCCCATTCCAGAGTCTGCGGGAAACTTATGGGATCCCTTCTGACACTATGTTTGCATATTTTCAGTGCAGACATTATGTCCGGGCGCTCATTACAACTAATCAGCTCACAAACACAAACTCTAGCATAGACAGATTGTTTTGCGTTACAAAGCAGGGGTCACCTTCCATTACTAACATTTACAATGAGATAGCAACCCATCTAGAGCAACCTGTTTTGCAGACAATTCATAATAAATGGCAGGAGACAAGAGGTATATCAATTACTCTACAGGACCTAACAGCAAGTTTTTCAAAGGTCCATACGGCCACCCTCTCCACATACTCGATAGAAGCTCACACCAAATTAATTCACCAGGCATACATTCTTCCAAAATTGAGAGCCAAACTGGTCCCACAGGCAGTAGACAATTGTACCAAGTGCTCCCTTATGTCCCCTGACCTTACGCACCTCATCTGGGATTGTCCCAAACTTACGAGACTATGGGGTAAGCTTAGATTCTGGCTTCAGAGGGTCCTACAGGAAAGGGTAGACTTAACGCCATCCAATATTATCTTTATGCATGATTTCGATGTTGCACGGCGGCGCCAGAAATGTCTTTATTCTGTGATACTCCTTGCCAGGAGATTAATCTTACAATACTGGGTGGCTAATAAGGCTCCTCCTTTCAGAAAATTATTACATGCAATACACATTCAGGTACTCTTGGAACAGGCAGATGTACAGGGAGACCTCGAAAAGAGAATTAAATCCTTTATCCATAAATGGGAACCTTACTTATTACACATCTCCCCACTAGTAATAAATAGGATACTCTACCCCTTTCGTAATTCTTTGTTCATGCTAGAAGAGAATCTCTGTGGCAGGTGGTGCCCTCCGTCCTCTCTCCCTACACCCTGACTGTTGCAGCTTGTGGTCCCTCCTCCCTTTCCTCTTCCCCTCAATTTGTTCCTACACAGATTTCAGAATCCCTCACTGATACCTGTCATACTGATACTTGTCATACTGATACCTGTCATACTGATACTTGTCATACTGATACCTGTCATACTGATACCTGTCATACTGATACCTGTCATACTGATACTTGTCATACTGATACCTGTCATACTGATACTTGTCATACTGATACCTGTCATACTGATACCTGTCATACTGATACTTGTCATACTGATACTTGTCTACTGATACTTGTCATACTGATACTTGTCATACTGATACCTGTCATACTGATACCTGTCATACTGATACTTGTCTACTGATACTTGTCATACTGATACTTGTCTACTGATACTTGTCATACTGATACTTGTCATACTGATACTTGTCTACTGATACTTGTCATACTGATACTTGTCATACTGATACCTGTCATACTGATACCTGTCATACTGATACTTGTCATACTGATACTTGTCATACTGATACTTGTCTACTGATACTTGTCATACTGATACTTGTCATACTGATACTTGTCTACTGATACTTGTCATACTGATACTTGTCTACTGATACTTGTCTACTGATACTTGTCATACTGATACTTGTCATACTGATACTTGTCTACTGATACTTGTCATACTGATACTTGTCTACTGATACTTGTCATACTGATACTTGTCTACTGATACTTGTCTACTGATACTTGTCATACTGATACTTGTGTACTGATACTTGTCATACTGATACTTGTCTACTGATACTTGTCATACTGATACTTGTCTACTGATACTTGTCTACTGATACTTGTCATACTGATACTTGTCTACTGATACTTGTCATACTGATACTTGTCATACTGATACTTGTCTACTGATACTTGTCATACTGATACTTGTCATACTGATACCTGTCATACTGATACCTGTCATACTGATACTTGTCTACTGATACTTGTCATACTGATACTTGTCATACTGATACTTGTCTACTGATACTTGTCATACTGATACTTGTCATACTGATACCTGTCATACTGATACCTGTCATACTGATACTTATCATACTGATACTTGTCATACTGATACCTGTCATACTGATACTTGTCATACTGATACTTGTCATACTGATACTTGTGCCAGGGTGTAATCACGGCCACCTTCCCCCTCCCTCCCTTCCCTGGAGTGGAGGACCTAATATGGTAATCTCTTCCCATGTTTTGCAATGTGTTATTGTTATGTTACTTGTTTCTAAAAAAAAGAAAATAATTCTGGGTTCTGTATGACTTGGAGACTAAACCACTTCTGGCGACGTTCGCCCGCCCAAGAGGTGGGGGAGAATGTTGCAACTTCTATACCTTACAAATGTTTACATGCTATTTCTGTACATGTCTTTCTCATGTTGTGATGGACCTAGTATATATAAATAAAGTTTAAAAAAAAAAAAGTTTGGTTACTTATTCAGAATCTCCCATTGAAATGCATTGAAATTAAGGTGCCAGGTTTGGTGCCATATTACATGATCAATATCATTTGGCTCAGGCTAGATTGATTCTTTTTATATAGATAGATGCCCAATTAGCATAAAACAAGCCAAATATGAGTGAGCCAAGACGGTTTTCATAGATTAAAAGCTTGGTTACGTATTCAAAATCTCCCATTGAAATGCATTGAAATGAGGGCACCAGATCTGGTGCCATATTACATAATCAATATCATTAGGCTCAGGCTAGATTCAATCTTTTTATATAGATAGATGCCCAATTAGTATAAAACAAGTAAAATGTGAGTGAGCCAAGATGGGTTTAATAGAGCAAATGCTTGGTTACTTATTCAGAATCTCCCATTGAAATGCATTGAAATGATACATGATCAATATCATTAGGCTCAGGCTAGATTGATTCTTTTTATATAGATAGATGCCCAATTAGTATAAAACAAGCCAAATGTGAGTGAGCCAAGATGGGTTTAATAGAGCAAATGCTTGGTTACTTATTCAGAATTTCCCATTGAAATGCATGGATGCTAGGGGGCCAGCTTTGATGCTAACCTGAATAGGATGCTGGGTGAATAGTAAGCTAACTTGAATCTCCGAATAAGAAGCTGGCCGAATAAGGAGCTAACTTCAGCATCATGGAGAGAGGCGCCTGACCTTCCTCAGAGAGAACGACAAGGAACTTGGTTTCTTATTCAAGCTGTTTCTTCTTCGTGAAATTCTGTTTCTTATTCAAATTTTAAATTGACTTTAAAATAAAAATAAAGGTTTTATTTAATTAATAATATGATTCATATAATGTAGTTACACAAAGGTGAATTCCCTTTATACAACAATTGAATATACAAACTGGAAAAAGGGCATACGTTGGCACCAATACTAATATTACTATTTTGAATAAGTAACTGATATTTTGTAAAGGGTTAATAACCATTGGGCCACTGATTTCACTATGAATATATACAGGGTAGATCCCCCTCCATGACATGCAATTGTTTTTCGCCTGGCCCAATGGTGTTTTGGGTACAGATATTGATGCCAACCCTGGCACAGGTGTTCTAATTCTCATTTTTGAATAAGTAACTGATATTTTCAAAGGGTTAGTGACCATTGGGCCACTGATTTCACTATGAATATATACAGGGTAGATCCCCCTCCATGACATGCAATTGTTTTTGTCATGCTCGGCTGAGTAGGTTCAGGGGTTTGGAGCATGTGCAAGGTGATGGCTGAGTTAAGCTGAGAGGAAGTGAAGAGGTGAGTAGGACTCAGTATACCAGAATGGAAACACAGAACAAAGAAGGGCTTTTCATAAAGTAGCTTTACTAAAGTAATGCAAGGAAAACAAGAGGTAAAGCACATCAAGGTTATATTCCAAACTGATAATAAACAAATTAAAGTCTTTGTAAAAGAACAGTTCAAGCTGAAGTCCTTCAACAGACACAGACGACCCTTACGAGTACTTGATATTAGGATCAAAGTGGGCATACACGGGTATTAGAGCCAGGGTACTTGGTATCATATGCCAGTATCTCGATAAGGCAACTTGGTTTCAGGAACGGGCCGAGCATACGCCTGTATCTCGGTAAGGCAACTCGGTTTCAGGAAGGGGCCGAGCATACGCCAGTATCTCGGTAAGGCAACTTGGTTTCAGGAAGGGGCCGAGCATACGCCAGTATCTCGGTAAGGCAACTTGGTTTCAGGAAGGGGGCGAGCATACGCCAGTATCTCGGTAAGGCAACTTGGTTTCAGGAAGGGGCCGAGCATAAGCCGGTATCTCGGTAAGGCAACTTGGGTTCAGGAAGGAGCCGAGCATACGCCAGTATCTCGGTAAGGCAACTTGGGTTCAGGAAGGGGCCGAGCATACACAAGTATCTCGGTAAGGCAACTTGGTTTCAGGAAGGAGCCGAGCATACGCTAGTATCTCGGTAAAGCAACTTGGTTTCAGGAAGGAGCCGAACATATGCCAGTATCTCGGTAAGGCAACTTGGTTTCAGGAAGGGGCCGAGCATACGCCAGTATCTCGGTAAGGCAACTT
Source organism: Bombina bombina (assembly GCF_027579735.1). Taxonomy (NCBI): domain Eukaryota; kingdom Metazoa; phylum Chordata; class Amphibia; order Anura; family Bombinatoridae; genus Bombina; species Bombina bombina. The sequence goes on along the minus strand of NC_069503.1, from coordinate 15,930,222 downwards.
GGGTTCAGGAACAGGCCGAGCATACGACAGTATCTCGGTAAGGCAACTTGGGTTCAGGAACAGGCCAAGCATACGCCAGTATCTCGGTAAGGCAACTTGGGTTCAGGAACAGGCCGAGCATACGCCAGTATCTCGGTAAGGCAACTTGGGTTCAGGAACAGGCCGAGCATACGCCAGTATCTCGGTAAGGCAACTTGGGTTCAGGAAGACAAATGGCACAGTAGAGTTGCTTAGACTCAGCAGGCAGATTAACATACAGTTCTTACAGCAGTGGAGTTTATAACCAACAGCCAAGGAAGTTTACAGGTACTCACAGCAGAGGTACTTGGCTTCAGGATAAACAGATGTCACAGTATAGTTGCTTAGACTCAGCAGCCAGTTAAGCTTACAGTTCTCACAGCATGGTGAATGACACAGTAGCCAAGTAAGCATACAGGATACAAAAGAATTGTCAGAATAAGCCAAGGGTCAGTAGCCAGGAAAGCAGTCCAATCTTTCATAAAGCAAAAAGGGGAATCCAGAAGAATGGTCAATCAGCAAGCCGAGTTCAGATGCCAGGGATCCAACAACAAAACAGGAATACAGGAAACAGAACAGAGGCAAAAACAAAGGAATTAAATCACAATGTCAAGGCACCAAATGATTAGTGAATCAGCCCTTTATAGCAGAGCTGATTAGAAAACTACCTGCAGCTGGCAAGCAGGTGGAGCCAGAGAGTAATCCACTGTAGGTAACAGGTCTCCAAAAAGCTGCAAACATAAACAGATACCTCTGGTGGCACAGGAAAAGAAAAACAGGCTGGGAACCAGGAGTCCCAGGTTCAAATCCAGGCACGGCCGTGACAGTTTTTAGCCTGGCCCATTGGTGTTTTGGGCACAGAAATTGATGCCAACACTAGCATTGGTGCTGTAAATACCATTTTTGAATAAGTAACTGATATTTTCAAAGGGTTAATAACCATTGTGCCACCGATTTCACTATGAATATATACAGGGTAGATCCCCCTCCATGATATTAAAACATTTTTTAGCCTGGCCCAATGGAGTTTTGGGCACAGCAATTTATGCCAACACTAGCATATGCACTATAATTACCATTGTTAAACAAGTAACTCATAATTTCAAAGGGTTAATGACCATTATGCCACTGACTTTACTGGTAATACATGTACGGTAGATCCCCCTCCAAAGCATGCAGTTGTTTTTAGCCTGACCCAATTGAGTTTTGGGCACAGAAATTGATGTCAACACTGGCATAGGTGCTGTAATTACCATTTTGTAATTAGTAACTAATATTTTCAAAGGGTTAATAACCATTGGGCCACTGATTTCACTATGATTATCCCCCTTTATGACATGCAGTTGTTTTTAGCCTGGCCCAATGGTGTTTTACTCTAGAGCTCTGAGCTGTATAGTAGCCTTCCTAGCATTTAATAGCAAACTCAATGGTAGTCATTCGGGGAAATGTTTATTATTTCTCATGGTGATTATCCATATCATAGGAGGACAACTGATGCCTTGTCTTTTTTAGCTGTGTGTTCTGTTGATCAACATTTTTATGTTAATAACCTTCATCCTAGAGGGACATAAAAGCCCTCATCTGAAATGATAGACCCTCTTTTTTCCAGTAAGGGGTCCTTTTGAGAGATGTGGCTGCTCAGATATGGGGACCGATTAACCAAACGGTCAATTGGCCCCAATGTAGCTGTTTCCGCACAAACCTTCAGGCTTGCCGGAAACAACAGTTAAGAAGAAGCGGTCTTAAGACCGCTGCTCCTTAACTGGTACGCCGCCTCTAAACGGCGTACAGCAATCAACCCACTCTCATACGATCGGCTTGATTGACAACCCCTGCTAGCGGCTGATTGGACGCAAATCTGGAGAGGGCGTCATTGCACAAGCAGTTCACTAGAACTGTTTGTGCAATGTTGAATGTCGATAGCGTATGCTGTCCACATTCAGCGATTTCTGGCGGACATGATACGCTACAGCGTATCATGTCCGCCAGACTTTGTTACATCGGCCCCATGGACTCTGTATGAGCTTTTTCACACAATAGTAGCAATTTTAAGTAACTCTGCACCTAGGCCCTTCATTTTGTGTGTGTGACATCTCTCTTGGCATCAATTTCTGTGCCCAAAACACCATTGGGCCAGGCTAAAAACAATTGCATGGCATGGAGGGGGATCTACCCTGTATATATATTCATAGTGAAATCAGTGGCCCAATGGTTATTAACCCTTTGACAATATCAGTTACTTATTCAACAATGAGAATTAGAGCACCTATGCCAGGATTGGCATCAATTTCTGTGCCCAAAACACCATTGGGCCAGGCTAAAGAAAAAATGTATCTCATGAAGGGGGATCTACTTTGTGTATATTCATAGTGAAATCGGTGGCCCAATGGTCATTAACCCTTTGAAAATATCAGTTACTTATTAAAAAATGAGAATTAAAGCACATGTGCCAGGGTTTGCATCAATTTCTGTGCCCAAAACACCATTGGGCCAGGCTAAAGAAAATATGTATCTCATGAAGGGGGATCTACCGTGTGTATATTCATAGTGAAATCGGTGGCCCAATGGTCATTAACCCTTTGAAAATATCAGTTACTTATTCAAAAATGAGAATTAAAGCACCTATGCCAGGGTTGCCATCAATTTCTGTGCCCAAAACACCATTGGACAATTGCATGTCATGGAGGGGGATATACCCTGTATATAGTCATAGTGAAATCGGTGGCCCAATGGTCATTAACCCTTTGAAAATATCAGTTACTTATTCAAAAATGAGAATTAAAGCACCTGTGCCAGGGTTTGCATCAATTTCTGTGCCCAAAACACCATTGGGCCAGGCTAAAAACAATTGCATGTCATGGAGGGGGATCTACCCTGTATATATATTCATAGTGAAATCAGTGGCCCAATGGTTATTAACCCTTTACAAAATATCAGTTACTTATTCAAAATAGTAATATTAGTATTGGTGCCAATGTATGCCCTTTTTCCAGTAAATAATAGTAAATACTCCTTGTAACTAAGATAGATTATTATTTCTGTCAAAAAATATTAAGGTGTTTGAGCTATAGAGACTTCTAACTTAAATAGTTGTATTTTTTTCCGAAGTCTCATCCTATACATATAATTTAATAGATGAACTGCTTATAGTATATATTTTTTTATCTAACTTACAAAATAAAAGCCTGTTTTGAAGAGTATATCTTTTCACATTTGTATCAGTGAATTTAATATTCCTATATAGTAGCAACGTAATAGTTAGAAGCAGGCTACAAGAATTAACTTATAGTAATATTTAACTTGTATCAATAGTAGTTTTCATCGTAATCAATTACTCTTGCTCAAAAACATTGTAAGGTTTTCTTTGATCTCTATTAAATTAAATAGTTTATTTTTCTTACAAGTAGATTGCTGTATTTTATACACATAACTTATTGAAATTATTAATTACATTATGCTTAATTGTTTCATTCCAATAATACATATAACATTTAGAAGTGTACTTCACACTTTTTTTATTGAATCAATCATTATAATACAGTGGTAATTGAAGCAGGTAATAATATTACAAAGGCAAGGAATCTGACTTTATTCTCACTGGACACACATTGGCTCATTATCATTAGACACAGGCTCCTTTCAGAAATTTAATTTTTATACATTTTTGATTCTTTGAATCTATTAGATACATTTTTAATTTTATTTTTATTTTAATTTTTACAAAAACCATTATTTTTATATATACCGTTATTTTTTATATATACCATTATTTTTTATATATACCATTATTTTTATATATACCGTTATTTTTTATATATACCATTATTTTTTATATATACCATTATTTTTATATATACCGTTATTTTTTATATATACCATTATTTTTTCATATATGTATATATTTTTTATATATGTATTCTTATATATGTATTCATTCATATATATTTTCCATTCCCAGAGACTCCTGTTCTCTCATCATTTATTCGACAGAACTATTTAACAATATATTCAGTTAAGTTATTTTTATGGCTTAACGGCACTTGACCTTTTTGTCTATACCTCATTTAAAAATTTTTTTATGTAGACTACATTGTTCTACTCTTCAAAACCTGTTCATAGTATTCAGGAGTCGGTAAATAGAACTCTGTTCACACATGATATCCCTTTTAACACCTTTATGGCTACTTTGAACTGTTGTGAAACACCCATATGACTATTGTCGAGCAAATCTATATAAAGACCACTAAGGGTTAACAGGAAACCCCTTATATACTCATGAGAAGCCGGATCTGGTATACTTGACAAAGTCTTGCGGTTATTAAGCCGAAACGCGTAGAAGACAACCAGCTCCAGCTCATAGCTCATTACTTTGAAATCAACTGGCCAGTTGAAGTGAGCATTTCCGCTACCAAGACCGTCCCTCTGTGAGTACAGAAATTATCACACCGGACGATAGGAGTACATTCAAAACAAATTACCTGCGAGGGGTCAGACCAGAACCTGCTACAAACATAGTAATCAGCCTAAGGATTGGGTCCGGCTGAAGTCCAGCAACATCCGGCTATTAGTCTGAAGCCACCGCTTGTATTTGAAGAAGCCTGGCACCAACAGGGTAAGAGAATCTGAATCCCGTAGACGCTGAAATACACATAGCATTTATAAGGGGAAAGAACAGTCTGATCTTATACACACCGCCTAGATAGGTACAAACCTATATTCTTTTTGAACGAGCTTTAAAAGGTATACCCGCTCTTACACCAACGTGTGTTATACTGAAAGCTGCTTTGCTAACCAGCCTTAAGGGATATCTATTAAAGACGTCTGTGATTTAATAATGTTTATATTCTAGCATTTATATATGCACTAATAACTCTACAAGGATTTTATCGACGTGGGATTTGAAAGACACCCAGATATCTCAAGGTTCAACATTGTTTATGGTATAGACATTTTATCCATTGTTCAGACTTTTCTATTTTTGTGTATTCATTTTTTTATACGGTATTTTTAACTTTGGATGCGGTCATTTTTTAACTGTCACACCACCTTTTTTGCTGCAGCAATTTTTTTAATTTTTTTACCTTTTCTGAGCATAATGTGTCTAGTGATATTTTAGAACTTACTTTTTGGTTCTTATTGTAATTACTCATTTGCACCTTTTGGTGGAACTAGCTTGTTATTGTTAATTAGACTACACCTGTCAACATTGCTACAATTTAGCGTTCATTCACTCTGTGACACTGCATTCAGTCCACTATGTGTGATAACAGTCTCATATAGATATATTTCTGCCTATCTAATAGTCATATACATTATATAGTTTGATGTCCTGTTGCTCTATTGTGTATACACATTGATATTAACGACCGTCAATTTTCAAAATATTTTGTTTTTTAATTTATTATTAATCATTGTTTGATTCACTCAGCCATCTTATGTTATTTGCTATCTATTCACACTGACGAATTAATGGTCTATTATTCAGCCATCTGGTACATATAGGTACGAACATTTTTCACCTGTTTAGATTGTATGCATCTAGTCACATTTAGAACACAGGGTTAATAAGAACTCATACCCCAGACAGATAGCCGTAGCCGCCACCTCCATCTCCCCCTTTTCCTTAAAAACAATTGCATGTCATGGAGGGGGATCTACCCTGTATATATTCATAGTGAAATCAGTGGCCCAATTGTTATTAATGATAAAATGTAGGGTAAAAGAAGGAGTGCCCAAGGTATATAATGAGAGACCCATCTGACACTAAAATATCCCCTCCAGGATAAATAACAGAAGGTAAAAAAATAAAGTGACATTGCTAATGAGCTAGGGTCAAGTCCAGATCTCAACTGACTCTAATAAGATTTGATTCAATGTTAGGAATAACTCCTAGCTAAAAATAACCAAGATGTATAGCAATAAATACAATGTTTAGCAATAACTACAATGTGTCTTAAAACACCAAGTACAGTGACTAGGCTAATACGCTTAAGGTCAGATGCAGGTATCTTAACTCAGGTGATTGGTAAAAATGAATTCTAAGTAGATCACAAAGGCATATACACAATGTTAATATTCTAGGATTATATCTAACAATTTATTATACAATATATAAAAAGGAACGTCTCCCCAGACAAATGCTAAAATAATGTTAACATTAAGCCAACAAGTGTGCAACGGAATAAGTTATATGGTCGTGTCCAAAATAATGAAACCAAGGAGAAAAGTTCAGGTATATATCGGTGTCCCCTCTGTTTGGAGGAGTAATAAAGAGTACCTTGTTGTTGGGAGGATTAGGTGAAAAAATGAACCTCCTTATGGGATCCTTCTGTGTATCCACAAATTGACTTGAATTGGTGAGGGAATATCCTTCCTTTTGAGGCTTTCTTTAACCGTGCAGGGTTTTTATATATTAATCTAGGTCATTCTGTGATTTTGTCACCAATCAATGGGTCTGTTAAAATCAAATGCCAATGTTTCTTTAGTATTTTTGTGATTATTTTGTGGTCACAATTATAGTCAGTAATAAAAGGAACATCAATTTGTGTTTGGTCTGCCTTGGTTCTATTGGGCATGTCTTTTTCTTTGTTATTAGTTAGTAAACTGCATCTATCTTGATTACTTACTCCCATCTTATCTTTTTCTGTGATGGCTGGATCATAACCCCTTTCCATGAGTTTTTGTTCTAAGAATAATAGTTGTTTTTCATAATCTGTAGGTCTGGAGCAATTTCTTTTAATCCTAAGGAACTGCCCTTTTGGAATATTATCTTTCCACGTCTGTAGGTGTCAACTATTATAATGGATTAAATTGTTTGCATCTACTTTTTTGAAATGAGTGGTGGTAATTACTTCTTCCCCTATGATTTCTATATTTTAATCTAAAAAGGTTATTCTTTGTGCGAATCTTGTGCCCATTACGGTTCCTTTTAGTTGTAAATAGAAGCGTTCCTCGAATGAAAAATAATTTTGTTCTAAAAGGAATTTTTTACCGTCTAAGATAAACTCTTTCTGTTCAGTTTGTAATGTTTGATCAGTATCTAGATGGGATTTGATTGCTTGCAAACCTAACTTGTGGCTTATACTAGTATAGAGTGAGGCCACATTTGGACTAGTGTATATTGACTATCCCATGTGAGTTGGTTAAGACAGTGTAGAATGTCTGTAGTATCTTTTAAATATGAGGATAGCTGTTTTTACATAATTTGGAGGAAGCCATCAATATAGTGAAACAAGTTTGCTGTTATAGAGTCGATACCAGATATTATCAGTCTTCCAGGGGGGTTAGTTAGGTCTTTGTGAATTTTAGGTAACAGATAAAAAAAAATTGGGATTTTTGGAAATTTTGGTTTTAAAAAATCAAATTCTTAATTGTTGAGGATCCCTGTTTACTTTGCTACATTTAGCATTTAAATAAGTCGGGTTAGGAATTTGTTAGTTGGATTCATTTTTAACTCCCTATACGTATCTTTATCACCTAGAAGTCTATTGTCCTCATCAACATATTTGGATCTATCCATTATTACTACGTGGGTTTTATGACTATGTCCTTGTTCTTTTGGAGATCCTTTAATACCGATCTTTCTTTGTATGTTAAATTATTTGGTAAATTTTTCTTAATACTGGCTTTTTTTATATGTTTTTGTACAAGTTTCTCAAAAAGCTCAAGGTTTCTGCCTTTGCCATTTATAGGATAGAACTTCGATTTGCATTTTAAATCGGAGTGTACAAAGGTAGTTTTTTGCACGGAGGGTTGACTATTAGCAAAAAAAAATTCTTTCAATGAGATTTTTCGTGAAGTAGCGTTTTAGTGTGAGTTTTCGAATAAATTGACCCACATGAATGTGGGTATTAAATTTATTTAATCTGGTAGATGGTGCAAAACTAAGCCCTAGGTTAAGTATTTTTTCCTCTTCTTTATTCAATTTTTTACTGCTAAGATTAAAGATATCAGAGGGTTTTATTTCAGTCTCTTTATTTCCCTTTCTCCCTCCTCGTTTCCCTCTCTTGTTCTTTTTCTGATATATGGATCGTGTTGGTCTAGGTCTAGGGATGGGCCTGGTCTCTGTGGGCTTAGTTCTCAAAAATAATTGATGCTATCTGGGCATTTCTCTTCATTTAATCCCTGAAACCTATTGTGAGTTTTGACTCTCCAATCATTATTTGAACTGTCAGATCTATAATCTCTTCTGGGGTAAATTTTCTTTTGATTATAGTCATAACCCCAGTCTCTATTTGACCTGTAAAAATTAGTTTTATAATCTTGTTCATAACGTATTTTGACCCTCTATAGTCATTATAACGATTGTAATAATTTCCATATGGTCTATAGTCTCTGTCATGTCTATAACCATCATTCGTTTCCTTATTAAACCTTGGTTTACCATTGAATCTAGTATTTTGGTAATTAGTATTGTTTGTGTTTCCTGACTTAATCATTCTATCATTTGTATTGTTGTGATAATTTCTGTCATAATAGATAGTATTTTTAAACTTCGGTGGTGGTCTATTAGGTTCTTTTCTCTCTCTCTCTCAATGTGGATGTAGTGGGGTGGTTAACGTTTTCATTAGTGGTAAAAACTTCTACAACTTCATCTGTGATAGGTGATTCTTCGATGGTGTCAGTGTAATCTTTTTTTATCTCTATTTAATTTTCGCCACTTTACTTTAAGTAGCTCATGATTGAGACTAGTTAATTTATTCATTATTTCTTTCTGTTTCATTTTATAATTATTATCCTTTTTGTCATTTAATTTATTTTTAAGTGAAGTGATATTGGTTTCTAGAAATTCAAGTGAGTGCTCTCGTGATTTTTTTAGAACTTTCATTAATGTGATGGATGCTATTTCTAGTGCTTGATCCCATTCATTTTGAAATATTTCTTTAAGTTCAAATGTGCAGTTTTTCTTTAATCTTAGCCCTCTTGAGATAATATTTAGGCTAATATTTTTATCTAAAATTTTTAATTCTGTTTTTTGTTTTAATTCGCTAGTCAGTAGTTTTTCTAAGTCATACATAGTTTGTATTATATCTATATCATCCTCAGTATTTATACTGCCTTCATTTGTGAGAATATCTTTGAGAGTTTTTTCTCTCCATGTAAATATGTCATCTTCCATTCTAAGGCTACTCTTTCCTTTTAAGTGTAAACACTCAGGAGGGAATTTGTATAGTGATAAAATGTAGGGTAAAAGAAGGAGCGCCCAAGGTATATAATGAGAGAACCAGTATTGTCACTTCAGGGAGGTTCATAACAACAATCTTTAACATTTTCAATATTGGGGTATTATGAAAGTAAAGCCAGACTGGAGAGGTGGCAATCTAGAGCAGAAATGACTTAAGCTTGAGGCAGAACTGATTAATAAGATGGATACATTAAATCCCCTCGGTTTGAACTCAGAAATAGATATATCTCCTTTTTTATGATATCCCAGTATCAATACCGACACAAGCTATTATTTGCAAGCTAGTTACTATGTTTAGAGTAATCGATACCTGTGAGTCCTTGTGTCAGGGTGCCAGGAATCAGACTGAGACGAGAAGTGCAAAAATAATCACACCTTTATTAATAGCAAAAAGTAATGAAAAGTCCACAAGTCAAATAAGCCAGGAGTCAAAACCAGAGCTGGTAGTCAGACGAGCTGAGTCAGGAGCCAAAGCGAATAGTCAGACTAGCCGAATCAGGAGCCAAAGCGAGTAGTCAGACAAGCCGGAATCAGGAACAAGGAAAACAGCAGAGTCAGGAACAAGCCAGGGATCAGGAACCGGGAAGGACTTCAGACAGCCAGGTAATACACAGGAACTCTCACAAACAGGTCTGAGACAATGCAAAGGCAAAGCATACTGAACAGAGGTCCTTTAAATAATAAGTGATGACAACACAATTCTGAGACTGCATCCTGTCTCACACAGATGATGCACACCTGTCTGGCCATAAAAGGAAGTGCAGGAAATGAGCAGCATCCCCCACAATGCACCATAGTCAGCAAGAGAGGTGAGTAAAATGGCTGCCAGTAGCACATGGCAAACAAAACAGGGAAAAAACCCTGACACCTTGTGTTTAGAATGAATTATATGTTACATAATATCTAGCATAATTTTGGTTCACTTTAGATTAAATTACATTTTGAGCATGATAATAGAGTAAGATTAGATTGTAAGGCACAATGTATTATCTGTTTTCAATTATAGTTCTACAATTATGGCCTAAATTATATGAAATTCCACCTTAAAAATATATACCATGGATATTTGAATTCCTCCTTTAGTTAATTGGTAACAAGTGTTGCAAATTGTATCCAATGGTATCATAAGGAGGCCTTTATAAGCAGACTCAGCAAAACATAAGACTTGATAAAGCCCACAAGTGGGTGAAACGTGTTGACCAGGATATTCCTCTGCTTTGTCACTTTGTTCACAAATATACCTCCCCGAGGAGTTCTGAATTTGAACAGAGGGAGGTATATATGGACATAATTTTTGTTTTGGGACATTGGCTTATAACAGCAGAGCCATTTCTTTAGCCACTACTATTTGCAATCTTCTACATCATTACCTTCTAATAGAGCTGTCACCATTGCTACCTAATCACTTGGTGACCTTTTACCTCCACTGCCTACAACGGACATGCTGATATGTCATTCAGACGGAGCTGGGGGAAGTAACCGCCAACGGCACCTGTATGCGAAGCATGCAAGCTGATCTCTACTGAGTGTTGAGCAATTAAAGAAAGCCTCAAAATGAAGGATATTCGCTCACCGATTCAGATCCATTTCTGGATGCACAGAAGGATCCCATAAGGAGGTTCATTTTTCACCTAATCCTCCCAACAACAAGGTACTCTTTATTATTCCTCCGATATATACCTGAACTTTTCTCCTTGGTTTCATTATTTTTGACACGACCATATAACTTATTCCATTGCACACTTGTTGGCTTAATGTTAACATTATTTTAGCATTTGTCTGGGGAGACGTTCCTTTTTATATATTTTATAATAAATTGTTAGATATAATCCTAGAATATTAACATTGTGTATATGCCTTTGTGATCTACTTAGAATTCATTTTTAATCACCTGAGTTTAAGATACCTGCATCTGACCTTAAGCGTATTAGCCTAGTCACTGTACTTGGTGTTTTAAGACACATTGTAGTTATTGCTAAACATTGTATTTATTGCTATACATCTTGGTTATTTTTAGCTAGGAGTTATACCTAACATTGAATCAAATCTTATTAGAGTCAGTTGAGATCTGGACTTGACCCTAGCTCATTAGCGCTGTCACTTTATTTTTATTTTTTACCCAATGGTTATTAACCCTTTGAAAATATCTGTTACTTATTCAAAAATGGTAATTACAGCACCAATGCCAGTGTTGGCATCAATGTCTGTGCCCACAACACCAATGGGCCAGGCTAAAAACAATTGCATGTCATGGAGGGGGCTCTACACTGTATATATTCATAGTGAAATCAGTGGCCCAATGGTTATTAACCCTTTGAAAATATCAGTTACTTATTAAAATATGAGAATTAGAGCACCTATGCCAGGGTTGGCATCAATTTCTGTGCCCAAAACACTATTGGGCTAGGCTAAAAACAATTGCATGTCATGAAGGGGGATCGACCCTGTATATATTCATAGCGAAATCAGTAGCCCAATGGTTATTAACCCTTTGAAAATATCTGTTAATTATTAAAAAATGGTAATTACAGCACTAATGCCAGTGTTGGTATCAATTTCTGTGCCCAAAACAGCATTGGGGCCAGGCTAAATACAATTTCATGTCATGGAGGGGGAATCTACCCTGTATATATTCATAGTGAAATAAGTGGCCCAATGGTTATTAACCCTTTGAAAATATCAGTTCCTTATTAAAAAATGAGAATTAAAGCACCTATGCCAGGGGTGGCATCAATTTCTGTGCCCAAAACACCATTGGGCCAGGCTAAAAACAATTGCATGTCATGGAGGGGGATATACCCTGTATATATTCATGGTGAAATCAGTGGCCCACTGGTTATTAACCCTTTGAAAATATCAGTTACTTATTCAAAAATGAGAATTAAAGCACCTATGCCAGGGTTGGCATCCATTTCTGTGCCCAAAACACCATTGGGCCAGGCTAAAAACCATTGCATGTCATGGAGGGGGATCTACCCTGTATATATTCATAGTGAAATCAGTGGCCCAATGGTTATTAACCCTTTGAAAATATCTGTTAATTATTCAAAAATGGTAATTACAGCACTTATGCCAGTGTTGGTATCAATTTCTGTGCCCAAAACACCATTGGGCCAGGCTAAATACAATTGCATGTCATGGAGGGGCATCTACCCTGTATATATTCATAGTGAAATAAGGGGCCCAACGGTTATTAACCATTTGAAAATATCAGTTACTTATTAAAAAAATGAGAATTAGAACACCTGTGCCAGGGTTGGCATCAATATCTGTGTGAAATCAGTGGCCCAATGGTCATTAACCCTATCAAAATATCAGTTACTTTTTAAAAAATGAGAATTAGAGCACCTGTGCCAGGGTTGGCATCAATATCTGTGTCCAAAACACCATTGGGCCAGGCAAAAAACAATTGCATGTCATGGAGGGGGATCTACCCTGTATATATTCATAGTGAAATCAGTGGCCCAATGGTTATTAATCCTTTGAAAATATCAGTTACTTATTCAAAATAGTAATATTTGTATTGGTGCCAACGTATGCCCTTTTTTCCAGTTTGTATAACCATATGTTGTATAAAGGGATTCGACCTCTGTGTAACTACATTATATGAGTCATATTATTATTTAAATATAACCTATATTTTTATTTTAAAGGCAATTTAAAGCAGTCTGACAAAAAATGTGAAAAAGAAACCAACTTCTATGAATAAGAAACAGAATTTCACGAATAAGAAACAGCTTGAATAAGAAACCAACTTCCTTGTCGTTCAGATATATATAAATATATATATATATATATATATATATATATATAAAACACGGAAGGGAACTGCACTCCAAGACCGGACCAGGTACACATCCAGTGACTCAGCAACATCCCAGCCCTGGGTGCTAAATAGCACTCCAAAAAAGCTGTGATGTCACCAGAGCCACAGGCAGTTAACCCCAGTCCGGAATGGGTGCAAGAAACAAGGGGGATTACAAAAAAAGTAATACAACACATAGAAACACCCAGCACTCACCAGCTAGCTCACAGCTAAGATAAAATCACAACTGGAAAGGTTAGTTACCGCATCTGGCCAAATGGGAAAGCTCAGGCACCACGTCAAGGTCCTTTCCACTGCCTAAGTCCCTAACACAGCCACACCATGCGAGCTTACAAAGCTAAACAAACTGAGAACAAAGAAGGGGTAACTAACCTTTCCAGTTGTGATTTTATCTTAACTGTGAGCTAGCTGGTGAGTGCTGGGTGTCTCTATGTGTTGTATTACTTTTTGTTTGTAATCCCCCTTGTTTCTTGCACCCATTCCGGACTGGGGTTAACTGCCTGTGGCTCTGGTGACATCACAGCTTTTTTGGAGTGCTATTTAGCACCCAGGGCTGGGATGTTGCTGAGTCACAGGATGTGTACCTGGTCCGGTCTTGGAGTGCAGTTCCCTTCCGTGTTTTGTATTTCTCTGGGTGATTACATACATTACTCAGGCACGTGGTGCCTGAGCTTTTCCCATTTGGCCAGATGCGGTAACTAACCTTTCCAGTTGTGATTTTATCTTAGCTGTGAGCTAGCTATATATATATATATATGTGTGTGTGTATATATATATATATAATATATATGTGTGTTTATATATATATATATATAATCTGCTGAAAGCAGACTCAAAGTAAAAAAGTGTGTCATTGTGAACCTCAGTTGCATATCTTACCCAGAATCCAGAATCCTTTGCTGCATTGGAAACAATCGCCTAGATTACGAGTTTTGTGTTAGCCTTAAAAAGCAGCGTTGAGAGGTCCCAACGCTGCTTTTTAACGCCCGCTGGTATTACGAGTCTGGCAGGAGAGGGTGTACCACTCACTTTTTTCCGCGACTCGAACATACCGCAAATCCCCTTATGTCAATTGCGTATCCTATATTTTCAATGGGATTTTCCTAACGCCGGTATTACGAGTCTTGGAAAAATTGAGCGGTACACCCTCTCCTGTCAAGACTCCTACCGCATTTAAAAGTCAGTAGTTAAGAGTTTTATGGGCTAACGCCGTAGCATAAAACTCTTAACTAAAGTGCTAAAAAGTACACTAACACCCATAAACTACATATTAACCCCTAAACCCAGGCCCCCCCACATCGCAAACACTTAAATACATTTTTTAACCCCTAATCTGCCGACCGGACATCGCCGCCACTTCAATAAATATATTAACCCCTAAACCACCGCACTCCTGCCTCGCAAACATTAGTTAAATTTGATTAACCCCTAATCTGCCGTCCCTAACATTGCCGACACCTACCTACATTTATTAACCCCCTAATCTGCCGCTCCCAACGTCGCCGCCACTATAATAAAGTTATTAAACCTTAAACCTAAGTCTAATCCTAACCCTAACACCCCCCTAATTTAAATATAATTTAAATCAATCTAAATAAAATTACTACAATTAAATAAATAATTCCTATTTAAAACTAAGTACTTACCTATAAAATAAACCCTAAAATAGCTACAATATAATATTTATTTTAACTAGGTACAATAGTTATTACAATATAATATTTATTTTAACTAGGTACAATAGTTATTAAATAGATATTAACTATTTAATAACTACCTAGCTAAAATAAATACAAAGTTACCTGTAAAATAAAACCTAACCTAAGTTACAATTACACCTAACACTACACTATAATTAAATTCATTCCCTAAACTAACTACAATTAAATACAATTATCTAAATTACAAAATCAAACACTAAATTACAGAAAATAATAAAATAATTACAAGCTTTTTAAACTAATTACACCTAATTTAATCCCCCTAATAAAATATAAAAGCCCCCTGGGGGCGGAGCCGGCACTAGAAGGAGATGGCTGCACATTAGGTGAGCTCCGGTGCTTCAGCCCACTAAAGTGCATCCACAGTTATTAAAGACCACTTGTAATTACATAAAATCACTGATCCAGTGCTCCGGATCAGGAGCTGAACAGAGACATATCAGTGGAATGCTGTATGTGCGTGATACACACGCTGAACCAGGAGCCTCTCGCTTATATCAAGCCTCAAAGATGTAAGCCCCAGTTACAGACAAGCAAAGGATCAGCACAAGTCACTGTTTGTACGACCTGAACCTACGATCTGTGAGGATCGCATACATCTGGTAAGGAGCACTACTGCACGGGGTTCACAGCCTTCGTTACTCACTGGGGAATATACATGCTGGCAGCGATCGCCATTTTGGAGTGACATACGCACTTGAAATTTAACAGACAAGCTATATCACTGCTCAGAGTGCAGGCCGAATAGAGAGCAGAGTCAGACAGTGTTGAGCTCGGCAGCACACGAAACCACAGGGGACATTATAAAAAAGAGAGTGTTTCATGGGCACAATTAATAAAGGAGCGGAATACAGCTGAGTTTAAGCGGTCATTTTGCACAAGCAGTTTATCTTTAATGGAAACAGTGGACACAGCCTGTCATACCGCAAGCACAGTATCCTCAAACACAGAAAGCAGAGGCACTAAGAGATGATAAAGTGAAAATATTAAAAGCAACAAATCACTCTCCTGGGGGAAAGGAAAAAAGAGGATGAACCTTCCTACTACTAATGTGAGTAGCAAAAGAGGGATCTAAATCACAAGAATATCAGTATGAGAGCAAGATCTCCCTTAATTAATTACATTTATAGCTGCTCCATTATAGGCCTATTATTGGGGCCTACACCACATCACCAAGCCTGAAGGGGAAAATCCCGGTTATAAGAGTGGCTCTATAGTCAGTGATTTTCAGTATTACAGTTCTGTATCACAGTGCAGAGTCTCTCCCCAAACACTTGGGATAAATAACCCTTGATAAACACAACTGTATAACACAATACTGTCAGATAGCTGGGGAGCGCACGTACGCGACTTCTCTCAAGAGTTCAAAGCTGTCACATATTTGGGTATATCCCTTTAAGCACAGACTGACATGCCTATTTAAGGCCCCTCCTCTCTTACCTCCTTGCTAGGTATTTTGTCTCATTTTGTCTACAGACTCTCTTAGTATCCTCATCAAACCTTAATTATTGCATTCTTAAAGGGACCTATAACACCTTCTAAAAATTGTTTGAACTAACTTATACTTACTAATAATCACAAACTAAGCATTAACCCCTATCCTTGATGCTCAGTTTACCCCAAACAGTTCAAGAAGAGCATCTTCAATCAGACTGCTGATCCGGTGTTTGGTAATGCTATGTATGCTGCCATGTTGTAACGCACGTTGCTCACGGGAACAGCAGTCAGGTGATGTGCATGGCAGATAATTGTATAAATCAAGTTCAGAATGCTCCCTCACTGTGGTGCTGAGTGCTGTAAAAACATCATATGTACCTCATATTTATATAAATAAACATTCAGTTTGTTCATTCATTGTTTTAAAATCAAAGCAATGAAAACTTTCTGCGTTAGAAATACTTCTGCACTATTGAGTGCACAGCTAGAGGAATGTTTGTTTTAGCTAATAGCAGGCTACACCGGGAGGAGGAAGGAGGGGGAGAGGCATGCTCTGTGTGAAGAAGGCAGGCAGCTGAAAAACTTACATTTTAATTACTAGAAGATTTATGCACTTAGTGCAATAGCAAGCTACACCGGGAGGAGGAAGGAGGGGGAGAGGCATGCTCTGTGTGAAGAAGGCAGGCAGCTGAAAAACTTACATTTTAATTACTAGAAGATTTATGCACTTAGTGCAATAGCAAGCTACACCGGGAGGAGGAAGGAGGGGGAGAGGCATGCTCTGTGTGAAGAAGGCAGGCAGCTGAAAAACTTACATTTTAATTACTAGAAGATTTATGCACTTAGTGCAATAGCAAGCTACACTGGGAGGAGTGGGGAAGAGGAAGGAGGGGAATGCTCAGTGTGAAGAAGGCAGGCAGCTGAAAAACTTACATTTTAATTGCTAGAAGATTTATGCACTTAGTGCAATAGCAAGCTACACCCGGAGGAGTGGGGAAGAGGAAGGAGGGGAATGCTCAGTGTGAAGAAGGCAGGCAGCTGAAAAACTTACATTTTAATTGCTAGAAGATTTATGCACTTAGTGCAATAGCAAGCTACACTGGGAGGAGTGGGGAAGAGGAAGGAGGGGAATGCTCCGTGGGGAGAAGGCAGGCAGCTGAAAAACTTACATTTTAATTACTAGAAGATTTATGCACTTAGTGCAATAGCAAGCTACACCCGGAGGAGTGGGGAAGAGGAAGGAGGGGAATGCTCTGTGTGAAGAAGGCAGGCAGCTGAAAAACTTACATTTTAATTACTAGAAGATTTATGCACTTAGTGCAATAGCAAGCTACACTGGGAGGAGTGGGGAAGAGGAAGGAGGGGAATGTTCAGTGTGAAGAAGGCAGGCAGCTGAAAAACTTACATTTTAATTGCTAGAAGATTTATGCACTTAGTGCAATAGCAAGCTACACCCGGAGGAGTGGGGAAGAGGAAGGAGGGGCATGCTCCGTGGGGAGAAGGCAGCTGAATAACCCTGTATTTACATTTTACTAGAAGATTTATGCACTGTGTAAGCATCTTTTTAATGTCTAGTCCATAAAATGGCTTATTGTCTTTTGAAGTAAAATGTAAATACAGCGTTATTCAGCTGCCTGCCTTCTCCCCACGGAGCATGCCCCTCCTTCCTCCTCCCTGTGTAGCCTGCTATTAGCTAAAACAAACATTCCTCTAGCTGTGCACTCAATAGTGCAGAAGTATTTCTAACGCAGAAAGTTTTCATTGCTTTGATTATAAAACAATGAATGAACAAACTGAATGTTTATTTATATAAATATGAGGCACATATGATGTTTATACAGCACTCAGCACCACAGTGAGGGAGCATTCTGATAATCCTCTTAACTTTATTTATACAATTATCTGCCATGCACATCACCTGACTGCTGTGCCTGTGAGCAACGTGCGTCACAACATGGCAGCATACATAGCAGCATTGAGCTCAGCATCACCATTCTGTTTGACAACACTCTTCTTGAATATACTGGGGGTAAGCTTCACAGACTGCCTAAAAATCCTTTTTTACTAGATTTAGAGTACATTTATGAATTAAAAGCAGAAGTTAGTTTGCAGAATTTGCAGCAGGTGTTTAGTGTCCCTTTAAGGATTAGTGCTCTTTGTACAGCTTATGTGAACTTTACCTCATCACTGTTGATTCTTTCAGGAATTGTTTCCCCCTGCTTCAGCAAGGCTCTGGTACACAGAAAGTGAAAATCTCCCTCACGCTGAGTTGATTAACAACAGCCGTGACCTCTCTCAGCACTTACATCAATCTTGCTACGCTTTGGATCCGCTTTGCAGCTCAGAAGCTCCGGTAATGTAAAAACCCGTTATCTGTGTTCAAAGACTGTTTCCTATACTTGCACAGTGATTTCCTGTCAACTACCAATACTTACCGTGTTTGCCTCAACTTGCCATCTGTTCTCAGCTCTCCACACAAAGCTACATTAACTCTCTCTTTTCCTAAATCAGTCTAAGCCTGCTGTTACTATTTGCAAGATTGTGCCCTAATTAATTACGCTTCTGCTTGCTACAAGTTTGCTTTGGGACTGCTACCTCTACCTGGGTTCTGAATTACATATGCAAAACAGAAAGAGAAGCATCACATATAGAAACATGTGTCTTTGAGGTGATTTCTACACCATTATTCCCTATAATTCTGGGGTTACCCTGGTTGAGAAGACATCAACTCTCTATTCAGTGGAAAAATAATTCTATCAGTTTTGATTCAAATTATTGTAGGGAATCGTGTTTTCATGTACACAAACATAGCATCATGCAGCTTGTAGAAACTGATATACCTCTTTGTTATAAGGATTTTTCAGACATTTTCGACAAGGGTGAAGCTGAAAATCTTCCTCCTCACAGACCCTACGACTGTCCTATAGACCTCATACAAAACTCCTCTATTCCATACGGTCGAATCTATCCCATGTCAGAACCCGAGTTAAAACACCTCAAGCAATACTTAGATAAGAACTTGAAGAAAGGGTTTACCAGGCCATCACCTTCTTCAGCAGGAGCTGGCATGTTTTTCTTCAGAAACAAGGACCAAAGCTTAAGACCAATAATAGACTATAGGGAGCTCAACAGTCGTACCCGAAAGAACAGATACCCTTTGCCTCTGATTCCGGAGCTCATAGAGTGTCTCAGTAAGGCGACCTTTTACACCAAATTGGATCTCAGAGGCGCCTACAACTTGGTCAGGATAAGGAAAGGAGACGAATGGCTGACCGCATTCCGAACAAGGTATGGCTTGTTCGAGTATACGGTCATGCCATTCGGGTTATGTAATGCCCCTGTGACTTTTCAATGCTTCATGAACGATATCTTTCGTGATCTCTTAGATGTGTCGATGGTCGTATATCTGGACGACATTCTTATATACTCAGACACCCTTGAACAACATATTATTGATGTTCGCCAAGTCCTCAGTAGATTGAGAAAACATTCCCTTTATGCAAAAGGTGAGAAGTGCATCTTTAATACTAATGTCATCTCATTCTTGGGTTATAACATTTCTCCCTCAGGTATCAAGATGGAGAACGACAAGGTTGAAGCCATTACTAAATGGCCTATACCTAAATCAAAAAAGGATATTCAAAAATTCCTTGGCTTTGCCAACTTCTACAGACGATTTATTCATGGATTTTCATAATTAAACCACTCACAAAGCTTACGAAGAAGGCATGTATCTTTTCGTGGAATATTCAGGCAGACCAAGCATTTAATTCTTTGAAAGATAAATTTACCAGGGCACCCATCCTACAATTTCCAGACTCAAGTCTTCAATATCTACTTGAGGTGGACGCATCCGATTATGCCATTGGGGCCATTATTTCTCAAAGAAACCCTTCCACAAACTCCATTCACCCCGTGTCATATTATTCAAGGTTAATGAATGATGCTGAATACAACTACGCAATCGGAGAAAAAGAATAATTGGCCATAAAGGCTTCATTTGAATTCTGGAGGCATCTCCTCGAAGGTACCACTCAACCCATCATAATATATACTGACCACCGAAACCTACAGTATTTAAATTCCAATAAAACCCTTAGTTCCAGACAGGTTCGATGGAGCTTATTTTTTTCCAGGTTCAACTACGTTATTACCTATAGACCTGGCAGCAAGAACATGAAGGCAGACGCATTGTCCAGAAAGGACCCTAAACCATCATATGATATTACTCCCCGGTCCATTATACCATCAGATCGATTCATTGCTCTTACAGCTCAAAGCGTCGATGACTTTAAGTCACATCAGGAGAAAGACCTTCAGGCCAGATTGCTACTTCATCAAATAGTTTACTATACCATCAAAATCGGCTGTATGTTCCTAAAACACTCAGAGTAGAGGTACTTAAAACATCACACGATTCCTTGTGGACTGGACATCCAGGTATCCGGAAAACTTTAAATCTCTTACAAAGAGATTACTGGTGGCCAAAGATGATAGACAGTGTCACAGATTACATCCAGACTTGTACCATTTGCTCCACATGTAAGCACAGAAAAGGACGTCCATATGGTCTCCTCATGTCCTTACCTATACCTGAAAGACCCTGGCAAGCCATTGCTATGGATTTTATCGTTGGCCTTCCTTCTTCTTCTAATCATAACACAATTCTTGTTGTTAATGATTTATTCTCAAAAATGGCGCATTTTATTCCCATATCGGGATTACCCACTGCCAAGGAGACTGCCCACTTCTTTCTCGAACATATCGTCAGACTCCACGGCTTGCCTAACTCTATCACTACCGACAGGGGATCACAGTTCACCTCCAAAGTCTGGTCAGAACTTTGTCAGACGTTGAAAATAGAGAAGAGGATCTCCAGTGCATACCATCCACAAACAAATGGACAGACAGAGAGAACGAACCAGACTCTGGAACAGTACTTATGATGTTTCTGTACCTTCAAACAAGATAATTGGAGCTCCCTCTTATCTACAGCGGAGTTCGCATTTAACAACACAGTACATAACTCTACGAATCTCACACCTTTCTATGTAAATTATGGTTTCCATCCATTTTATAATCTGAACCAAAGAACTGAAAGTTCTTCTCCACTTAATGACACGGTGAATACCATTGCAGAGGGCTTTTCTGTCCTCAAGGATATTCTACTCCAAGCCCAAGCTAAACAAAAGTGTTATTACGATCTTAGGAGGACCCCTGCTCCACATTACAAGGTTGGAGACGAAGTATGGCTGTCTACGAAATTCTTAAGACTTCAAGTACCCAGTAAAAAATTAAGCAGCCTATTCATCTGACCTTTTTCTATCTCAGCCGTTATCAATCAGAACACAGTTACTCTTCAACTCCCTCCTTCATACAAGTGTCATCCAACATTTCATGTCTCCTTATTAAAGCCCTATTATCCAGTTAGAGCTACTCCACAAGATTCTCCGGATTTTACTGTTCCTCCTGATGATCCTCAATATGAGGTTGAATCCATTCTAGACTCTCGTATTCACAGAAGAGTTCTTCAATATTTGGTCAGATGGAAGAATTATGGACCGGAGGAAGACTCCTGGGAACCATCGGTTAATTTGGCTGCTCCTCGTCTGGTTTCCCAATTCCATAGGCGGTTTCCTGACCGGCCTAAGCCATGATCCACAGAGCGGATCCTTGGAGGGGGTGTACTGTCACATATTTGGGTATATCCCTTTAAGCACAGACTGACATGCGCTATTTAAGGCCCCTCCTCTCTTACCTCCTTGCTAGGTATCTTGTCTCAGTTTGTCTATGGACTCTCTTAGTATCCTCATCTAGCCTTAATTATTGCATTCTTAAGGATTAGGGCTCTTTGTACAGCTTATGTGAACTTTAACTCATCACTGTTGATTCTTTCAGGAATTGTTTCCCCCTGCTTCAGCAAGGCTCCGGTACACAGGAAGTGAAAATCTCCCTCACGCTGAGTTGATTAACAACAGCCGTGACCTCTCTCAGCACTTACATCAATCTTGCTACGCTTTGGATCCGCTTTGCAGCTCAGAAGCTCCGGTAATGTAAAAACCTGTTATCTGTGTTCAAAGACTGTTTCCTATACTTGCACAGTGATTTCCTGTCAACTACCAATACTTACCGTGTTTGCCTCAACTTGCCATCTGTTCTCAGCTCTCCACACAAAGCTACATTAACTCTCTCTTTTCCTAAATCAGTCTAAGCCTGCTGTTACTATTTGCAAGATTGTGCCCTAATTAATTACGCTTCTGCTTGCTACAAGTTTGCTTTGGGACGGCTACCTCTACCTGGGTTCTGAATTACATATGCAAAACAGAAAGAGAAGCAGTCTGCCAGGAACGAACAGCAGCTCAATAGCTTGTTCTATGGCCCGGTTGCCACCTGGTAGTAGCTTCTTTCTGCCCAATTGTGCTTTTCACTGAGGAAAACTTTCCTGTAGTATATCAGTCTGATCCCGCCGACATGGTCAGTCCAGCCCCGAAATACCAGGCAATTCTCCTCTGAACAAGGAACATGACAACCCCAGACGATCGTTTCGGCCTCCTTTGGGCCTCGTCAGTGGGTTCTGAATTACCTCATTGCTACTAACATATCTAAGACGCATTCAATCTGTTTAATTCATTACAAAGGTATATGTTGCTTGTTACATTGGATACAATCTGTTTATCACCACATAAGTATATGTTGCATGATTCACTGGATTCAATCTGTTAATATACTTCAAACAAATATGATGCTTTGTTAAATTGGATTAAGCTTGCCTTCTAAAAATACAAGTGGAATGTGATGCACTAAAAGACTTTTATTTTCTTATATGTTATACAAGCACCTTTGATCATATTTCACTGGAAAAGCTAACTGTTTCAAAGACTTTGTTTCTCCCTCTTACATTAAGTCTCTGCAATTCTCTGACATAAGATTGTCATATAGTACTAATACCAGTATTCTTATCTTTCCATTATAAGTCTATTTTATCCTCAATATTTCTGTTAAAATGACTATATCGTCATCCCCCAGTCTGTGAGCATAACAGAACTCTTTTAAGAACTAAGAGTTCGTGGTTTGGTGTGAGACTGGGTGGGTTATCAGTTATACTAGAAGGATATAACAGGTCACTTAAGCATATCATTACAAAAGCCTATCGCTGGAGATAGTTAACTGAATACAAGATGTCACCTAGAAAAAACATGCAGAAAGGAAAACAAAACAAAAGTGGAGGACAAGGGAATCCATCAATGGATAATTATTTTAAAGCAGCTGCTTTACTGACACCAAAAGAAGCTTCTATAATACCGCAAGGATCACAACACTCATCCAGTTCCTCAGACTCAGGATCAGATGGAGAAGATAATTTGGTCTCTGTACCACAGTCAGTGATATCTTCCATTCCCTCAAAACAAGACTTTTCTTCACTTATTATACAGGTGAAACAGTGCATTAAAGACGAGATCTCTGATTTGAAGAGAGATATCACAGAAATTGGCAACAGGGTGAACACCCTAGAAGAAAGTATTCAGGAGCATGATAAATGCATAACAAAAGTGAATGACCAGATGGAACATCAAGACCAAGCTATTCGACAGCTGGAAGACAAATTAGAGGACTTAGAGAATAGGTCCAGAAGGCATAATATTAGGATACGAGGTATCCCAGAAGAAATAGACGCTTCAGTTTTGCATGAATACCTTCAATCTTTATTCTCACAGCTTAGAGATCCAACAGATACTACCACAGTGGGAATAGATAGAGCTCATCGAGCCCTGAGGCCAAAACCTCCTGAAACAGCGCCCCTCAGAGATGTGATAGTAAAAATTACTAACTACCAGATGAAGGAGCAACTCATGGCGGCGGCAAGAGAAAAACGCCCTATACAAAAAGATGGCATCACTCTTCAATTTTTTGCTGACTTATCAGCTAGAACCCTAGCCAGAAGAAAAGAACTCTCTCCACTCACAAAACACCTACAAGCTAGAAACATAAATTATAGATGGGGTCACCCGTTTCAGCTGATAGTCATTTGGAAGAACAGGAGGGCGAGTTGTTCCTCAGTTATGGTGATTGAAGATTGCTGCAGGAAATTGGAGATCCCTCCCCCAACATTGGACTTGGATAAAAGACAAGACTCTAATTCTACACTCAACCCCCGAGCATCCCCTTTGCTACAGCGTAAAGAATGGCAGACTGTCAGCAGTAAAAGAATGAAAAACCCCTCGGACTCTAGGGCCCAAATGGGCTGAAAATGGACAATATAAGATATCCTTTTCAGGAACTTGGTAACCAGAGTGAGTAAGTTCAGTTAACTGTTGAAAAAAGACATTGTTGACAAAACAACAGGTCAAATAATTTGTTATAGGTATGCTATGTACTTAGTGGGCTGAATGATTTCCAATTGGGATTTCTCAGCCATTTCCCTCTGTTATTTTTACAGGTTAAAAGTTACATATGTTAATATTGTTAATATTGTTAGATTATATTTAGGAGTTTTATTGCAGAGACACTACATCAAGCAAAAGGGTAATGTAATCCACAGGCACGGAGCAGGAGTGACAAAGGTAATGAGATGACAGACACTTGTATTCAGTTTCTATCACAAAATGTGAAGGGTTTTAATGTTCCCTATAAGAGGTCGCTAGCTTTAAGAGACATATTGCAAAAAGGGGGGGGGAATAATTGGGCTTCAGGAGACCCATTTTAAAAGGGGGTCCATCCCTAAATATATACACAGCAGCTTTTCTCAACATTATCATAGTGCACACAACAAAAAAAACATTAACGGCGTAAGCATCCTAAACAAATCACTACCATTTAAACTAATAGACCAGAAAAAGGATGCAGAAGGCAGATTCCTAGCTGTTAGTGGTATTCTTTATAACAAACCGGTAATATTGGTGAATATATATGCACCCAAGCACAGACAAGCAGCCTTTTTTAAATCTCTAATACCTCAAATTCAAGACATACAAAAGGGCCAATTGATAGTCCTGGGAGACTTTAATCTACCCATCAATCCCAAACTTGATAGCTCAAATCCAAACATACAAGTAGCAAAAACTACAGTTAAATCTATGTGGAACTTTGTTAGGATATTTGGCCTACACGACCCCTGGAGAGTCTCGAACCCTGAACGGAGAGACTATACATTTTTCTCCAACCCGAATAAATCATATTCGAGAATTGATTTTATTCTACTAGACCATTTAACTTTGTCACATGCCATTACGTCAAGTGCTCCATTAACTGGCCTTCAGCCCCGTTAAGGGAGTTTATGTGGAGACTCGATGAGTCTTTATTACTAGACCCATTGGTGCACGAGATCATGGAATCGGAAATACGGGAATTTTTTAACCGAAATGTTCAGGAAGATATGACCCCATCCACAGTTTGGGAAGCACATAAGAGTTATATAAGGGAAATACTGATTAAAATTAGAGCTAATAAAAATAAACAACAGAGAGAAGAGTATCAGCACATAGCCAAGGAAATTGCACATTTAGATTACCTACATAAGCTCCATCCACAAGATGAAAATATCCTGCATCAACTGAAATTTTACAGAACCAAATTGACATCACATCTACATATAAAAGCCCAAACAACAGCATATAAACTTAAGCAGAAATTCTATTGCGAGGCTAATAAACTAGGACACCTATTGGCCAGATCACTAAAAACCAAGCAGGCAAAAACATACATACAATCAATCAATAATTCTAGGGGGGGAGAAAGTTGAAGACACAAAGCAAATAGCAGATACTTTTAAAAATTATTACCATGCATTATATAATCTTTTCCCCAACAGGTCACTAACAGATCACAAAATCAAGTGTATGAAATATCTAGATAGTGTCCAGGTCCCGACAATCTCTGAGAAAAACAGTGAGATGTTACAAACCCCGATAAATAGCAAAGAAGTTAGTGAGGCAATTAGGTCATTAAAACCTAAAAAAGCACCAGGACCAGATGGATTTTCTGGGTCATACTACAAATTATACTCCCAGCTTTTAGTACCACATTTATTAAAAACTTTTCACCAGGTTGACTGTGGAAGCCTACTGCCGGATTCCATGCTACAAGTGTACATAACAGTTATCCCTAAACCGGGTAAGAAACCCGACACACCAGCTAACTTTCGTCCAATATTCTTGTTAAATATAGACTTGAAAGTGTTTGCTAAGGTCTTGGCGTCCAGGCTTAATAGACTGTTGCCGACATTGATCTCCCCAGACCAGGTGGGATTTGTACCGCGGAGAGAGGCAAACACCGTCAAACTTTTAAACATTTTGGAATATATAAATAAGAATAACGTCTCTTCGGTATTATTATCTACGGATGCTGAGAAAGCATTCGATAGACTAGACTGGACCTTTCTCGAGACACTCACACTCACCAAATTTAATCTCCCTCTCCCCTTTAAAAACAAAATCATGGCCCTATATTCCTTTCCCACAGCCCAAATTAGAATAAATGGCACACTCTCCGAACAATTCGAAATGGCACGCGGCAGGGCTGTCAGCTTTCCCCACTCCTGTTTATCTTATCACTAGAAGTACTAGCAAGCAAAATTCGGTTAAATGACACTATAAAGGGTATAACTATTAACCATAGAGAATATAAACTATCCATGTTCGCGGATGATGTTTTGCTGTCCTTGTCAAGCCCCTTAGGATCTCTCTCTGTGGTACAATCAGAATTACAAGACAATGGAGGGGTTTCAAATTTCTTGGTAAACACCAACAAATCAGAACTGTTACCACTACACATATCTGCAATTGGCATAAC
Source organism: Bombina bombina (assembly GCF_027579735.1). Taxonomy (NCBI): domain Eukaryota; kingdom Metazoa; phylum Chordata; class Amphibia; order Anura; family Bombinatoridae; genus Bombina; species Bombina bombina. The sequence continues at coordinate 15,903,248 of NC_069503.1, read as the reverse complement.
TAACATCCAGAATAAATGCTCATTTGCGGTTCAACAGAAATCCATCAAATATTTAGGTATATATTTATCGAGCAACTTAGACTCAATTCGCACAATTAATTACTCAAAGCTATTGAATGCTATCTGTAATCAGGCTTTGTCTTGGCTGTCGAAAAATGTATCCTGGATAGGGAGAGTAAACACGGTCAAGATGGTACTATTGCCAAAAATCTTGTATATCCTACAGACGTTACCCCTCCCAAATACCCACATATATATACAGAAATTACAAAAAGTTATATATAATTTTATTTGGAAGAAAATACCGTCAAGGGTGAATAAATTATCCATGTATGCCCACAAAGATATGGGGGGACTAGGAGTACCTAATATATCATTATATAAACAGGCTATTTCATTACAAAGAATCCTAGAATGGATCAAGAATGACTCGACTGAACCAAAACACTGGATACAATTAGAACACAATATATCAGGCATACCACAACTAGGTGGGGCATGTTGGTTACCCAAATTTTTATCCAAAACTCAGATTAATTCTACTTCCACAATAATGAATACTATCTAAGACTGGAAGTTCATACGCGACAACGATAGGGGCATCTCCAGTGCTCATTCCCCTTTGACACCAATCTTGGCAAACTCCGAATTTTCGGAGGGCCGGGGGCACCACACGGGAGGCGACAACAGTCTAAAAGGGAATGTTCCTATTGCATTAATAACAAACAGCTAGATTTAGAGTTTTGTCGGTAAAGACCCGCGTAGATAACGCTGCTTTTTTTCCCAACGCACCCTTAAGACAACGCTGGTATTTAGAGTTGTCTGAGGGGCTGCGTTAGGCTCAAAAAAGGGTGCGTTGAGCCTAATTTAGCTCCACTTCAACCCTAAATACCAGCGTTGTTTACGGTAGCGGTAAGCTGGAAAAACGTGCTTGTGCACGATATCCCCATAGGAAACAATGGGGCAGTTTGGGCTGAAAAAAAACCTGCAAAAAAGCAGCGTTCAGCTCCTAACGCAGCCCCATTGTTTCCTATGGGGAAACACTCTCTAAGTCTGAACCTAACACCCTAACATGAACCCCGAGTCTAAACACCCCTAACCTTAAACTTATTAACCCCTAATCTGCCTCCCCCGACATCACTGACACCTACATTATATTATTAATCCATAATCTGCTGCTCCGGACACTGCCGCAACCTACATTATAGCTATGAACCCATAATCTGCTGCCCCTAACACCCTCAACCCCTATATTATATTTATTAACCCCTAATCTGCCCCCCAATGTCGCCGCTACCTAACAACACTTATTAATTGCTAATCTGCCGACTGGACCTCGCCGCCACTATAATAAATGTATTAACCCCTAAACCGCCGCACTCCCGCCTTGCGAACACTAGAATACATTTTATTAACCCCTAATCTGCCCTCCCTAACATCGCCGCCACCTACCTACAATTATTAACCCCTAATCTCCCGCCCGCACCGTCGCCGCTACTATAATAAAGTTATTAACCCCTAAACCTAAGTCTAACCCTAACACCCCCCTAACTTAAATATTATTTAAAATAAACTAAATAATATTCCTAAAATTAACTAAATTATTCCTATTTAAAACTAAATACTTACCTATAAAATAAACCCTAATATAGCTACAATATAACTAATAATTACATTGCAGCTATTTTAGGATTTATATTTATTTTACAGGCAACTTTGTATTTATTTTAACTAGGTAAAATAGCTATTTAATAGTTAATAACTATTTAATAGCTACCTAGTTAAAATAATTACAAAATTACCTGTAAAATAAATCCTAACCTAAGTTACAAATACACCTAACACTACACTATCAATAAATTAATTAAATAAATTACCTACAATTAGCTAAATTAAAATACAATAAAATAAACTATTCTATAATACAAAAAACAAACAAACACTAAATTACAAAAAATAAAAAAGAATTACAAGAAGTTTAAACGAATTACACCTAATTTAAGCCCCCTAATAAAATAAAGAATACCCCAAAAATAAAAAAATGCCCTACCCTATTCTAAACTACCAAAGTAATCAGCTCTTTTACCAGCCCTTAAAAGGGCTTTTTGCGGAGCATTGCCCCAAAGTAATCAGCTCTTTTGCCTGAAAATAAAAATACAATACCCCCCCAACATTACAACCCACCACCCACATACCCCTACTCTAACCCACCCAAACCCCCCTTAAAAAAAACCTATTGCTAACCCCCTGAAGATCTCCCTACCTTGAGTCGTCTTCACTCAGTCGAGCCGAATTCTTCATCCAAGGTGCACAGAGGAGGTCCTTCATCCGGTAGAAGTCTTCATCCAAGCGGGGCAAGAAGAGGTCCTCCATCCGGTAGAAGTCTTCATCCAGGCGGTGTCTTCAATCTTCATCCAGAGTGGAGCGGAGCCATCTTCAAAGGAGCCGATGCGGAGCCATCCTCTTCAACCGACTACTTCCAGACGAATGAAGGTTCCTTTAAGGGACATCATCAAAGATGGCATCCCTTCAATTCCAATTGGCTGATAGAATTCTATCAGCCAATCGGAATTAAGGTAGAAAAAATCTGATTGGCTGATGCAATCAGCCAATCAGATTGAAGTTCAATACGATTGGCTGATCCAATCAGCCAATCATATTGAACTCGCATTCTATTGGCTGTTCCGATCAGCCAATAGAATGCAAGTTCAATACAATTGGCTGATTGTATCAGCCAATCGGATTGAACTTCAATCTGATTGGCTGATTGCATCAGCCAAATCAGATTTTTTCTACCTTAATTCCGATTGGCTGATAGAATTCTATCAGCCAATCGGAATTGAAGGGACGCCATCTTGGATGACGTCCCTTAAAGGAACCTTCATTCGTCGGGAAGTCGTCGGTTGAAGAGGATGGCTCCGCGTCGGCTTCTTTGAAGATGGCTCCGCTCCGCTCCGGATGGATGAAGATTGAAGACACCGCCTGGATGAAGACTTCTACCGGATGAAGGGCCTCTTCTTGCCCCGCTTGGATGAAGACTTCTACCGAATGAAGGACCTCCTCTGCGCACCTTGGATGAAGAATTCGGCTCGGCTGGGTGAAGACGACTCAAGGTAGGATGATCTTCAGGGGGTTATCGATTAGTTTTTTTTAAGGGGGGCTTGGGTTGGTTAGAATAGGGGTATGTGGGTGGTGGGTTGTAATGTTGGGGGGGTATTGTATTTTTATTTTCAGGCAAAAGAGCTAATTACTTTGGGGCAATGCCCCGCATAAAGCCCTTTTAAAGGCTGGTAAAAGAGCTGATTACTTTGGTAGTTTAGAATACGGTAGGGCATTTTTTTATTTTGGGGGGATTTTTTATTTTATTAGGGGGCTTAGATTAGGTGCAATTAGTCTAAACTTCTTGTAATTCTTTCTTATTTTTTGTAATTTAGTGGGGGTTTTTTGTATTATAGAATAGTTTATTTTATTGTATTTTAATTTAGCTAATTGTAGGTAATTTATTTAATTAATTTATTGATAGTGTAGTGTTAGGTGTATTTGTAACTTAGGTTAGGATTTATTTTACAGGTAATTTTGTAATTATTTTAACTAGGTAGCTATTAAATAGTTATTAACTATTTAATAGCTATTGTACCTAGTTAAAATAAATACAAAGTTGCCTGTAAAATAAATATAAATCCTAAAATATTACTTAGAAAAAATAAGGGGAGTAGGCTGTTTTTTGAAACTAGGCTGGGCCCTTAAACTGGACACAGCTGAACCTGTTTAAAGGATTGAAAATGCAGACCCTTAAAATGTATATATTAAAAAAACTGTGAGAAAAAGAGAACTGTAGATATCGAATAAATAACTACACAAAGGACAGGGATATCAGCATTTTCATTTTAATAGGTTAAATAACCTTTACAAATAACCCAAAAGTAGGGAAAAAATGCAAAGCGGTGCAGCACAGCTCCTGCAAGCCTCCACCAGACAGGGACCCTGATACTGGCTTTCACAGGAACCACATATTAAATTGCACAGAGAACTACAGGTCACACAGTCCTAGGACATAAAGCCGCAACATGCATTCATACATTCAGTAACCGACTAGAGATAGCAAACAACACTTCTAACAGAGGATGGCAGTGCAATCCCTGCACTAAACGGCCAACATGTAAATCAATGAGGATCTATGGCCTAGATTTGGAGTTTGGCGGTAGATGGGCTGTTAACGCTCCGCTGGCTTTTTTCTGGCCGCACCATAAAATTAACTCTGGTATCGAGAGTTCAATAAAATGCTGCGTTAGGCTCCAAAAAAGGAGCGTAGAGCATTTTTACCGCAAATGCAACTCTCGATACCAGAGTTGCTTACGGACGCGGCCAGCCTCAAAAACGTGCTCGTGCACGATTCTCCCATAGGAAACAATGGGGCTGTTTGAGCTGAAAAAAAACCTAACACCTGCAAAAAAGCAGCGTTCAGCTCCTAACGCAGCCCCATTGTTTCCTATGGGGAAACACTTCCTAAGTCTGCACCTAACACTCTAACATGTACCCCGAGTCTAAACACCCCTAACCTTACACTTATTAACCCCTAATCTGCCGCCCCCGCTATCGTTGACCCCTGCATATTATTATTAACCCCTAATCTGCCGCTCCGTACTCCGCCGCAACCTACGTTATCCCTATGTACCCCTAATCTGCTGCCCCTAACACCGCCGACCCCTATATTATATTTATTAACCCCTAACCTGCCCCCCACAACGTCGCCGACACCTACCTACACTTATTAACCCCTAATCTGCCGAGCGGACCTGAGCGCTACTATAATAAAGTAATTAACCCCTAATCCGCCTCACTAACCCTATCATAAATAGTATTAACCCCTAATCTGCCCTCCCTAACATTGCCGACACCTAACTTCAATTATTAACCCCTTATCTGCCGACCGGACCTCACCGCTATTCTAATAAATGTATTAACCCCTAAAGCTAAGTCTAACACTAACACTAACACCCCCCTAAGTTAAATATAATTTAAATCTAACGAAATTAATTAACTCTTATTAAATAAATTATTCCTATTTAAAGATAAATACTTACCTGTAAAATAAATCCTAATATAGCTACAATATAAATTATTATTATATTATAGCTATTTTAGGATTAATATTTATTTTACAGGCAACTTTGTAATTATTTTAACCAGGTACAATAGCTATTAAATAGTTAAGAACTATTTAATAGTTACCTAGTTAAAAAAATTACAAAATTACCTGTAAAATAAATCCTAACCTAAGTTATAATTAAACCTAACACTACCCTATCAATAAATTAATTAAATAAACTACCTACAATTACCTACAATTAACCTAACACTACACTATCAATAAATAAATTAAATACAATTGCTACAAATAACTACAATTACATAAACTAACTAAAGTACAAAAAATAAAAAAGAACTAAGTTACAAAAAATAAAAAAATATTTACAAACATAAGAAAAATATTACAACAATTTTAAACTAATTACACCTACTCTAAGCCCCCTAATAAAATAACAAAGACCCCCAAAATAAAAAATTCCCTACCCTATTCTTAATTAATAAATGTAAAAGCTCTTTTACCTTACCAGCCCTGAACAGGGCCCTTTGCGGGGCATGCCCCAAGAAAATCAGCTCTTTTGCCTGTAAAAAAAAACATACAATACCCCCCCCCCAACATTACAACCCACCACCCACATACCCCTAATCTAACCCAAACCCCCCTTAAATAAACCTAACACTAAGCCCCTGAAGATCTTCCTACCTTGTCTTCACCATCCAGGTATCACCGATCCGTCCTGGCTCCAAAATCTTCATCCAACACAAGCGGGGGTTGGCGATCCATCATCCGGTGGCTGAAGAGGTCCAGAAGAGGCTCCAAAGTCTTCATCCTATCCGGCAAGAAGAGGACATCCGGACCGGCAAACATCTTCTCCAAGCGGCATCTTCGATCTTCTTGCATCCGGTGCGGAGCGGGTCCATGTTGAAGCAGCCGACGCGGATCCATCCTCTTCTTCCGTTGTCTCCCGACGAATGACGGTTCCTTTAAGGGACGTCATCCAAGATGGCGTCCCTTGAATTCCGATTGGCTGATAGGATTCTATCAGCCAATCGGAATTAAGGTAGGAATATTCTGATTGGCTGATGGAATCAGCCAATCAGAATCAAGTTCAATCCGATTGGCTGATCCAATCAGCCAATCAGATTGAGCTCGCATTCTATTGGCTGATCGGAACAGCCAATAGAATGCGAGCTCAATCTGATTGGCTGATTGGATCAGCCAATCGGATTGAACTTGATTCTGATTGGCTGATTCCATCAGCCAATCAGAATATTCCTACCTTAATTCCGATTGGCTGATAGAATCCTATCAGCCAATCGGAATTCAAGGGACGCCATCTTGGATGACGTCCCTTAAAGGAACAGTCATTCGTCGGGAGACAACGGAAGAAGAGGATGGATCCGCGTTGGCTGCTTCAACATGGACCCGCTCCGCACCGGATGCAAGAAGATCGAAGATGCCGCTTGGATCAAGATGGTTGCCGGTCCGGATCGCCTCTTCTTCCCGGATAGGATGAAGACTTTGGAGCCTCTTCTGGACCTCTTCAGCCACCGGATGATGGATCGCCAACCCCCGCTTGGGTTGGATGAAGATTTTGGAGCCAGGACGGATCGGTGATACCTGGATGGTGAAGACAAGGTAGGAAGATCTTCAGGGGCTTAGTGTTAGGTTTATTTAAGGGGGGTTTGGGTTAGATTAGGGGTATGTGGGTGGTGGGTTGTAATGTTGGGGGGGGGGGTATTGTATGTTTTTTTTTACAGGCAAAAGAGCTGATTTTCTTGGGGCATGCCCCGCAAAGGGCCCTGTTCAGGGCTGGTAAGGTAAAAGAGCTTTTACATTTATTAATTTAGAATAGGGTAGGGAATTTTTTATTTTGGGGGTCTTTGTTATTTTATTAGGGGGCTTAGAGTAGGTGTAATTAGTTTAAAATTGTTGTAATATTTTTCTTATGTTTGTAAATATTTTTTTATTTTTTGTAACTTAGTTCTTTTTTATTTTTTGTACTTTAGTTAGTTTATGTAATTGTAGTTATTTGTAGCAATTGTATTTAATTTATTTATTGATAGTGTAGTGTTAGGTTAATTGTAGGTAATTGTAGGTAGTTTATTTAATTAATTTATTGATAGGGTAGTGTTAGGTTTAATTATAACTTAGGTTAGGATTTATTTTACAGGTAAATTTGTTATTATTTTAACTAGGTAACTATTAAATAGTTCTTAACTATTTAATAGCTATTGTACCTGGTTAAAATAATTACAAAGTTGCCTGTAAAATAAATATTAATCCTAAAATAGCTATAATATAATTATAATTTATATTGTAGCTATATTAGGATTTATTTTACAGGTAAGTATTTAGCTTTAAATAGGAATAAGTTATTTAATAAGAGTTAATTTATTTCGTTAGATGTAAATTATATTTAAGTTAGGGGGGTGTTAGTGTTAGTGTTAGACTTAGCTTTAGGGGTTAATACATTTATTAGAATAGCGGTGAGGTCCGGTCGGCAGATTAGGGGTTAATAAGTGTAGGCAGGTGTCGGCGACGTTGAGGGGGGCAGATTAGGGGTTAATAAATATAATATAGGGGTCGGCGGTGTTAGGGGCAGCAGATTAGGGGTACATAAGGATAACGTAGGTGGCGGCGCTTTGCGGTCGGCAGATTAGGGGTTAATTATTGTAAGTAGCTGGCGGCGACGTTGTGGGGGGCAGGTTAGGGGTTAATAAGTATAACGTAGGTGGCGGTCGGCAGATTAGGGATTAAAAAATTTTAATCGAGTGGCGGCGATGTGGGGGGACCTCGGTTTAGGGGTACATAGGTAGTTTATGGGTGTTAGTGTACTTTAGGGTACAGTAGTTAAGAGCTTTATGAACTGGCGTTAGCCCAGAAAGCTCTTAACTCCTGCTTTTTTCAGGCGGCTGGAGTTTTGTCGTTAGAGCTCTAACGCTCACTTCAGAAACGACTCTAAATACCAGCGTTAGAAAGATCCCATTGAAAAGATAGGATACGCAATTGACGTAAGGGGATCTGCGGTATGGAAAAGTCGCGGCTGAAAAGTGAGCGTTAGACCCTTTAATCACTGACTCCAAATACCGGCGGTAGCCTAAAACCAGCGTTAGGAGCCTCTAACGCTGGTTTTCACGGCTACCGCCAAACTCTAAATCTAGCCGTATGTTTGCTAAGTCAGGTGTTAGTCACAATTATACAAACAGATGAGTGTATATGTCTGTTGTGAACATGTATGCATGAAGTGTTAAATACATAAATAAATATTGACTGAGAAGAGGTAAATTGAAACCTAGTGGGAAGCCAAGCAACACCTATTTCAGAGGGCACCCCTAACATATAGGGCAAACGAGGAAACCCCTTAACGCAGTGGTCACGTGGGGGTGAAACGCGCGTCGGCAGTGACGTGCACGGAGCGGGCCGCTCAGCCCTGGAACAAACAAAGTCTGCAACTTAATGGAAACAATTGGTAACTAACATGAGCAGTATGGATACATGATTGCTGCTTTCTCTTTTGCTCGGAAGGAAGGCTTCAAGATTTATTATGCCTGTACTTTGATAGAGGGAAGGATTTTCACCCCTCTGAGAGAGTAAATACATGGCGTTTGAACTCTGGACAGTGTGTGAAAATTATACCATACATTCGGAGGACTTACATTCAACTACTTGCCATGTGATTTAATATGTTATATGGATATATTACTTGCCTTTTTGTTTCCTCGTAAATAATTTTGACATTTGATTATACTTGTCATTTCATCTAGCGGTATTGTCACCTTGATATTAGGAAGACCAAGCATAGATCCTGATTAACACTTTCATGACACCATATCCTTCCTATATGTTAGGGGTGCCCTCTGAAATAGGTGTTGCTTGGCTTCCCACTAGGTTTCAATTGACCTCTTTTCAGTCAATATTTATTTATGTATTTAACACTTCATGCATACATGTTCACAACAGACATATACACTCATCTGTTTGTATAATTGTGACTAACACCTGACTTAGCAAACATAGATCCTCATTGATTTACATGTTGGCCGTTTAGTGCAGGGATTGCACTGCCATCCTCTGTTAGAGGTGTTGTTTGCTATTCCTAGTCGGTTACTGAATGTATGAATGCATGTTGCGGCTTTATGTCCTAGGACTGTGTGACCTGTAGTTCTCTGTGCAATTTAATATGTGGTTCCTGTGAAAGCCAGTATCAGGGTCCGTGTCTGGTGGAGGCTTGCAGGAGCTGTGCTGCACCGCTTTGCATTTTTTCCCTACTTTTGGGTTATTTGTAAAGGTTATTTAACCTATTAAAATGAAAATGCTGATATCCCTGTCCTTTGTGTAGTTATTTATTCGATATCTACAGTTCTCTTTTTCTCACAGTTTTTTTAATAAATCCTAAAATAGCTACAATGTAATTATTAGTTATATTGTAGCCATATTAGGGTTTATTTTATAGGTATTTAGTTTTAAATAGGAATAATTTAGTTAATTTTAGGAATATTATTTTGTTTATTTTAAATAATATTTAAGTTAGGGGGGTGTTAGGGTTAACGTTAGACTTAGGTTTAGGGGTTAATAACTTTATTATAGTAGCGGCGACGTTGCGGGCGGGAGATTAGGGGTTAATTGTAGGTAGGTGGCGGCGATGTTAGGAAGGGCAGATTAGGGGTTAATAAAATTTATTCTAGTGCTTGCGAGGCGGGAGTGCATCGGTTTAGGGGTTAATACATTTATTATAGTGGCGGCGAGGTCCTGTCCGCAGATTAGGGGTTAATAAGTGTAGTTAGGTAGCGGCGATGTTGGGGGGGCAGATTAGGGGTTAATAAATATAATATTGGGGTCGGCGATGTTAGGGGCAGCAGATTATGGGTTCATAGGTATAATGTAGGTGGTGTCCGGTCGGCAGATTAGGGGTTAAAAATTTTTATTATAGTGGCGGCGATGTGGGGGGGCCTCGGTTTAGGGGTACATAGGTAGTTTATGGGTGTTAGTGTACTTTATAGCACAGTAGTTAAGAGCTTTATATTCCGGCGTTAGCCCATAAAGCTCTTAACTACTGACTTTTTTTGGTGGTAGGAGTCTTGTCGGTAGAGGGTCTACCGCTCACTTCTCCCAAGACTCCAAATACTGGCGTTAGGCAAATCCCATTGAAAAGATAGGATACGCAATTGACGTAAGGGGATCTGCTGTAGCCTGGAGTCGCGGTAGGGAAGTGAGCGTTAGACCCTTTCCTGCCTGACTCTAAATACCAGCGGGCGGTAAAAAGCAGCGTTAGGACCCCTTAACGCTGCTTTTGACGGCTAACGCCAAACTCTAAATCTAGGCGAAAATTAGGTAAAATGTTACCTAGAGGCTTTTTGGGAGCTTTTGAAAAGACCGCTGTGAGCTGGGAAGATCTGGGTCGGCCCTGCCCGCCATCCGCCACAGGAGCTACCGGGAAATACCAAAACGCTCCCACCCACCCATATCCCGCTTGTGAAGCGATCGAGTGGTGTGCTGCTGAGGGTGTTGGGGCAAACAGCCGACTTCACAAAACGGCTACCGGAACACGGACGCACCACGCTCAGGCCCTCTCCGGGCTGCACAGCTCTACAGACCACCCTCCGGTGAGGAGAAAGGTGAAGACTACTTTGAAGGGCTGCTTTGACATCTAGCAGCCAGCGCTACCTCTCCGGAACACAGTAAGTGGGGTCCCTGTGGATGGCTAAGAATTAGAGGAGGACACATCGTGGGGACAGAGTTTTGGCGTGAACCACCATATTTGGGCCGTAAGTGTAAAGCAGACACCTAACATACACACAGAGAGCTCACAGCGGGGTTCCAAACAAAATAGCCCAAAATACATAGCTGTCAGGGCGAGCTGAAGCTGGATGGCACTTTAATACACACAATTCCCACATTTACTTCTGCCCTAAGTGCATCAACTAACAGGCCCTCTTGACAAGCAGGAGTGCGTCGTCACTCACATATATGGACACTATCTGGCCCCCCTCACCATCTGGAACTGTTGACACACTTACTAGGGGTAGAAACTGCAGATCCCTATATATTAATAACAAGAGGGAGTGTGCAGCTGAGAGGCCCTGAGTAATCTAGAAGTCACACAGCTTGAGGTGCTAAGGTTCTGACATTGAAGCCCTGGTCTGCACTTTTGCTTCTGATCTGTACGGTACACTAAGAGACAGGACCCCCTCTGTACAATTGCAAAACCGCTAATGATTTATTGTGGACACTGAACTGTGTGCTTTTTCTTTCTGTGGGGGAGAAAAGATAATAAACCATAGGACAGAGGGGAGTGCTGAATTGTTGTGACAATAACGGAATTTCACATGTACAGAAGCTTGCAGGTTGACACTGCACTAGGGAATTGTTGTTTGAAAGACGCCCAATATAACTTGCTACCCCCAAAGAGACACACACGTTTTCTGCTGCAGACCACCACTGAGAGAGGGGGATTGTGAATAATTATAGAGTGTACCAGCAGTCTGAGAAAAGAGAATTGACCAGACATCATATTTGATCCCTCCTTCTTACAGCAGTAAAACAATTTCCAGGGGAACAAGCATACAGCCGAGAACAGCTATACAGTTCCACACTACCCTAACTCCACAGAAGGGAACACTAATAATACCCTCTCCACTTCCTTTTCCTGCCAGTCCCTAGGGGCGGCAGGTCATACCCTCTACACCCTTTCCCGTGATGGTCCTGTGAGGACACTTGCCCCGGGGAGAGGGGTATTCTGGGTATCCTAAACCAACTAAGCCCTCCAGCGGGAGAAAGGGGAACACCAGGAGTAACACTGTTTAAAGTCTTTGCTCATCTGACATCTCAGCCACACACATAAAAGCAACTACAAAGCAACACTCCAATCACGCCTCTGATCTATAGGTACTGACATGTAGTCTGCATGGCAGAGCCACAGGGAGGAGCCCGTCTAACAAAATAATACACAGAGGCTGAGCCCATTGAATCTATGGGATAATTATATCCACTAGCCTTTCATAATATTACAGCAACGTCACATGAGACGGATCAACAGATCGAGATACTAACTAAGATTTCTCACAGGTGGGGCCTATCCACACTCTACAAAAGAATTGTACACATCCCTTGATAGTAAAATGTCTTCTAGGAGAGTAGTGAAGGGAGACAAACCACTTACTAAGCCTTCCACAGTATCCTCCTTCTTTAAGTCTTCGCAACCTACCAAACCCAATAAAGACATGGAGGTAGAGAAGGACTCGGATCTCGACCCCACACAACAAACAGAGAATAACACCCCACTAACAAAGGCTGACCTGCAGACCCTGGTCTCAAAAAAAGACATTGCCGACAACTTTGAGAAGCTTTGGGAGAAAATTGATTCCATTCACTCATCGGTTACCAGCAGCCTATCTGAGATTAAATCTGATCTGACTGATTTGGGGAACAGGATAGAAACACTGGAGGACCAGAAAGATGCCATGGTGGAGAATGTGGATGAAATATCGCAGTCAGTCTCAACACAACAACAACAACTACTGGAATTCCAAGATAAATTAGATGACCTGGAGAACAGGAGCAGAAGGAACAACCTCAGGTTGAAGGGAGTCCCAGAGGAAATAACCAGTGTGGAGCTACCAGCTTATCTAACACAGCCTTTCACCCAGATCACAAGCTCACCCTCAGATTATATCTTTCATGTAGAGAGGGCTCATAGAGCACTAAAAGCTAAACCAAAAGCGGGCCTTCCACCGAGAGATATAGTGATTAAAATGACTTTCTTCCCAGATAAAGAGAAGATCCTCCAGGCCGCTAGAAAACAACCCACTTTCAAATTTCAAGGCAATGTGATCCAATTTTATCACGACTTGAGCCTCCGGACTCTACAGAGGCGCAGTGCCCTACGCCCCCTTACCTCTTTGCTGAGGAAACAGCAGATACAATACAGATGGGGTGTCCTTTATAACAAAGGACACTAAAGTCATAACTATCAAGGAACCAGAAGATATCCCCGAAGTGTGTGAGGCGTTAAGCTTAGAGACCCCCCCGTTACCTGAGAAACAAACAGATTCAGCATCTGGGCCGACACATACACGTATAGTAGACCAATCAAAGTGGCACAAATCAAAACGCAAGAAGCTGAAGACAAAGGAACCCAGAGACAGAGAATAACTCTCTCCTTCAGCCTCTGGAAAGCAGAGGAGCAAATGATTTTCTCTACTGAACTCTAATGCCAAGATACCTAAGTGGAAGAAGAAGCTGAAAAGCGTGACCCAGGCTATGTATAACTCATAACTGACATTTTAAAGCTATAGACACATTATTATACAGATATGTAACCTGAATTGTATAGGCAAGGTCTATGCTAACATTATTGTTATATGTTCAATGTTTTCTAATACTCTCCTTCTCTTTTAATGGGATAAGGTTGATATGTCTAGACGGGCCCTCCCAGCCCTCCCTTTAATAAAGGGATAAATAGGGAATATGCAGCACTTAATAAGTTATTTTTTTCAAAAGTTTAATCCTGAAGTTGGGGATAATGTTTTGGTTATAGTCCCCACTAGAGGGACATGTTCTCCCCCCCAATTGTTTTTTTTCTTCCCAGTGACATCTCCGCGGCACACCCCTGTGGAACCCAGGCTCCGAAGGCTAGCGATACACGGAGTAGGGCTTTGCTTGTGAAGGTAAGAATGGACACGTATTACACACTCAGAGCACAGATAGGAGTTAAAGAAATTGATTATGCACACTAACATACAGGTAGTGTCACATAATGTCAGAGGACTCAACACCGACACCAAACGGAGAGTAGCTATGTCCCAATACACACGTCTAAACGCCAATGTCTTGTTCCTTCAGGAGACACACTTTCTTAGAACTAACGTCCCAAAATACTGGGCTAAACATTTCTGCACACATTATCATGCCACTGTGGATACAAAAAAAAGAGGAGTTTCAATCCTTATACATTCCTCCATTAACTTTACACTTGAAAACACATTAGCGGACCCGGAAGGCCGGTATCTAATAGTCAGAGGACGGATGTTAGATACGGAGGTTACCCTATGTAATATTTATGCCCCGAATGAAAATCAACATGATTTCTTTAGACACATTTCCCTTCTCTTAACCCAATGGTCCCAAACTAAAATTATACTAGCAGGAGATTTTAATATAACTATGGTCCCACATACAGCGGTTCAGAATGCTCCCTTATCCAACAAACAACACAGGCATAATAGGTTAGTTAAAGCGATACAAGATTCTCTAGCGCCTCACTCCATGATGGACTCTTGGCACACACTATATGGTATGACGACAGACACAACGTTTTACTCCACGGCACACAAATCCTACACACGGCTGGATTATATTTATGTCAGTCAGGCTCTCCACCCGTTGCTGTAGAGTTCAACTATACAGACATGTGTGTGGTCAGACCACTCTATTCTATCATTAGAGCTGAGTGGAATGCAAGATATCAAAAGACAAAGGTCATGGACTTTCGATCCGACCCTTATGAATAACCCACAAAGGCAAGATAGGATTCTGCAGTCGCTGATGGAGTACTGGGAGATAAACGTGGACACTGCAGCCAACCCTATAAACACATGGGCAGCACATAAAGTGGTAATTAGGGGACAGCTTATACAAGAGAAAGCCAAATTAAACCGACAAAATAGACATGTATTAAAACAGATGCATGAAGAGATAGAAAAACTAGAGAGACAACACAAGTTAACTAGAAGGGAGACGATATTACAGGCCCTTCAGGCTAAGAAAACCATGCTAGCAAAAATTTTAAATTCTCAAGCTGTAAGAGCAATCCAAAGATTAAAGGCACACTATTTCATCTACGCCAACAAGCCTGATAAATATATGGCGCACAAAATTAGAGAGAGGCGTAGGGCCTCATTTATCCCCCTGATAGAAACAGAGCAGGGGACACTGACATCTGACCCACAAACCATAGAGGACACATTCACTGCTTTCTATAGCAAATTATATGACAGACGAAAAGTCTTCCACAATACAGAGACAGACAAACTTACCAAAGATTTCCTTGCAAATTGCCCATTAAAAGTACTTACTAGAGATCAAATTGATAGTCTTAACGCCCCAATTACTACCCTTGAGGTGGTGAAAGCAGTAAAGGACCTTAAACCTGGCAAAGCAGCAGGCCCCAATGGCTTTTCGGGAGAATCGTATAAATTGTTCCGTGGCACTCTAATCCCCCATCTGACCAAATTTTGTAACCATATCCTAGAAGGGAACCTTATCCCGAGTGAGCTGCTATTAGCAAAAATAGTGGTGATCCCCAAACCCGAAAGAGACCATAAAAGATGTAAAAATTACCGTCCAATCTCATTAATAAACCAGGAATTGAAACTTTTTACTAAGGTATTAGCAAATCGACTTAAGGAGATTCTCCCTACTTTAATTCACCCAGACCAGGTGGGATTTATCAAGGATAGGGAAGCCCCAGACAACATATGTAGAATCACTAACATTATTTACCATTTAGAAAAACAGAGGACACCTTCTCTGCTGTTGTCGCTAGACGCGGAGAAGGCGTTCAACAGAATTGACTGGAAGTACATGACCAATGTTTTACAGAGGATGGGCTTCGAGGGCACCTTCATGACAGCCATTCGAGCAATCTACTCGCGGCCCCAAGCTCAGGTGACTGCGGGAGGCTATAGGTCGGCCACCTTCACCCATACTTAACGGCACGAGGCAGGGGTGCCCCCTGTCGCCCTTACTATTCGCGCTCTGCATCGAGTCACTGGCAGCTAGAATAAGAACACATCCAGACATAGAGGGAGTTAAGACAGCACACTCAGAATACAAATTGGCCCTATTTGCAGATGATATTTTATTAACAATTATAAAACCCCTCATATCCCTACCCAATTTATATGCGGTGTTAATATCTTTCTCGAGCATCTCAGGCTACAAAATTAACTCAGACAAATGTGAGGTTCTCCCTATTGCCATCCCCCACCAAATTCAGAAATTATTGGAGTTGAACTTCGACTTTAGATGGGTAAAGCATACACTTAAGTACTTGGGGGTTAACCTTCCACAACAGATCCAACACCTATACAAATACAACTACCCACCTCTGTTCCAAAAAATCAGACAAGACATCACAAAATGGCGTAAACACAACTTCTCTTGGATGGGAAGACTGGCGGCAGTGAAAATGACTATCCTACCCCGAATACTTTATTTATTTAGAGCACTGCCAATAAAGATTGTCATTGCGGACATAGAAAGGCTACAAAAAGATCTCTCTGCTTTCATTAGAGGGGCAAAATTAGCAAGGATCTCTAAACACTTAGTGCATAGACATAGATCACTAGGGGGGGTCGGGGGTCCCGATTTGATGGATTATTACAGAGCAGCCAGAACAGCACAAGATGCGATGATACTGAAGAGAGAGGGAAAAGCTACTTGGATCACCTTAGAGGTAGAATTAGAGGGGAGGGCATACCCAGATTCCATTTTGTGGAACACACCACGGACTGGGACTGCTGACTGTCACTCAGGAGCGCACACAAGAGATCTTACAGTTAATTTATGGGCAAAAATAAGGAAGAGGGAGGACATCTTTCCTAAAAACTCCTTGCTGATACCAATTAGATACCTCCTACAGGGAGAAACACATAAACACCTAAAGAAATGGGAAAATAAAGGCCTCTATAGAGTAGCAGACATTCTAGAGAGGGGAACGTTGCTGCCCTTTTCTCGCCTACAAGAGAAGATTGCACCCCTTAAGCTACACTGGTTTATATATTTACAGCTGCAGTCCTCTCCGAGAATTCCTCAAAAATACGCCAGGTAGGGTGACCACGATGTGAGAAACTTCCAGCATTAGCCCACATAGGCCCAAACACTCTATATCCAGGCTATATGTAGCAATACAATCCCCCCCAACCGCACCATCCAGGCGGCATCTTCTATCTTCATCCATTGACTGTTCCAATCAGCTAATAGGATTGATCTTCAATCCTTGCATCAGCCAATAGGATTTTTTCTACCTTAATTCCGATTGGCTGATAGAATCGTAATACACACACTGGCCATATATAACACATGCTCTGCAAGATCTGGTTAATAAGCCGAGCACATCAGATAAATGCTGACATTACTTAGCTAAACAGCCAGTAATACACACACACACCGTCCATATATAACACATGCTCTGCAAGATCTGGTTAATAAGCCGAGCACATCAGATAAATGCTGACATCACTTAGCTAAACAGCCAGTAATACACACACACACCGTCCATATATAACACATGCTCTGCAAGATCTGGTTAATAAGCTGAGCACATAGGATAAATACTGACATTACTTAGCTAAACAGCCAGTAATACACACACACCGGCCATTTATAACACATGCTCTGCAAGATCTGGTTATTAAGCCAAGCACATCAGATAAATGCTGACATTACTTAGATAAACAGCCAGTAATAAACACACCGGCCATATATAACACATGCTCTGCAAGATCTGGTTAATAAGCTGAGCACATCAGATAAAAACTGACATTACTTAGCTAAACAGCCAGTAATACACACACTGGCCAGCTGATTTTCTCAGCTTATTAACCAGATCTTGCAGAGCATGTGTTATATATGGCCGGTGTGTGTGTATAATGGACTGTTTAGCTAAGTAATATCAGCATGCTCTGCAAGATCTGGTCAATAAGCAGAGCACATCAGATAAATGCTGACATTACTTAGCTAAACAGCCAGTAATACACACACATAATTATCTTCCAAACCTCAGAATGTAATCTTAACTTCCACACCTCAGAATGTGATATTATCTTCCAAACCTCAGAATGTAATCTTATCTTCCACACCTCAGAATGTAATCTTATCTTCCACACCTCAGAATGTAATCTTAACTTCCACACCTCAGAATGTAATCTTAACTTCCACACCTCAGAATGTGATATTATCTTCCACACCTCAGAATGTAATCTTATCTTCCAAACCTCAGAATGTAATCTTAACTTCCACACCTCAGAATGTGATATTATCTTCCACACCTCAGAATGTGATATTATCTTCCAAACCTCAGAATGTAATCTTATCTTCCACACCTCAGAATGTAATCTTATCTTCCACACCTCAGAATGTAATCTTAACTTCCACACCTCAGAATGTTATCTTAACTTCCACACCTCAGAATGTGATATTATCTTCCAAACCTCAGAATGTAATCTTATCTTCCACACCTCAGAATGTAATCTTATCTTCCACACCTCAGAATGTAATCTTATCTTCCACACCTCAGAATGTAATCTTAACTTCCACACCTCAGAATGTAATCTTATCTTCCACACCTCCGAATGTGATATTATTTTCCAAACTTGAAATGAAAAAAACTTGAAATGAAAAAAGAATCATGGCACTCCAGTAAACATCAAAATCTTGTTTATTTGCTCATACTTGATGATAAGTCCATTACAATGGTGCTAAGCTGAAACAAATGTGCATCTCACGCGTTTCGGCTGGTGCCTTAGTCATAGATGCTTCATTCAGTATGCAAACACAGGTGTATTTAAGAACACAATCAGTAACCCATAGGTTGAACCTCAGAGTACCTTAATCACTCAAATATATACCTCATTAACCCCTTGTCATCAACACATAATATCAACAATGATAATACTGTTGATTCTTTCCTAAGGGGGAGGAGGAGTAATATCAGTGCTATAAACATAAAAATGGCTGATATTTTTATTGCCCTTATGATTAGCATGCCTTTCAAAGAGTTACAGCTCCTGAGTCCCTTTAGCTAAGTAATATCAGCATGCTCTGCAAGATCTGGTCAATAAGCAGAGCACATCAGATAAATGCTGACATTACTTAGCTAAACAGCCAGTAATACACACACATAATTATCTTCCAAACCTCAGAATGTAATCTTAACTTCCACACCTCAGAATGTGATATTATCTTCCAAACCTCAGAATGTAATCTTATCTTCCACACCTCAGAATGTAATCTTATCTTCCACACCTCAGAATGTAATCTTAACTTCCACACCTCAGAATGTAATCTTAACTTCCACACCTCAGAATGTGATATTATCTTCCACACCTCAGAATGTAATCTTATCTTCCAAACTTCAGAATGTAATCTTAACTTCCACACCTCAGAATGTAATCTTATCTTCCACACCTCAGAATGTAATCTTAACTTCCACACCTCAGAATGTAATCTTATCTTCCACACCTCCGAATGTGATATTATTTTTCAAACTTGAAATGAAAAAAACTTGAAATGAAAAAAGAATCATGGCACTCCAGTAAACATCAAAATCTTGTTTATTTGCTCATACTTGATGATAAGTCCATTACAATGGTGCTAAGCTTAAACAAATGTGCATCTCACGCGTTTCGGCTGGTGCCTTAGTCATAGATGATTCATTCAGTATGCAAACACAGGTGTATTTAAGAACACAATCAGTAACCCATAGGTTGAACCTCAGAGTACCTTAATCACTCAAATATATACCTCATTAACCCCTTGTCATCAACACATAATATCAACAATGATAATACTGTTGATTCTTTCCTAAGGGGGAGGAGGAGTAATATCAGTGCTATAAACATAAAAATGGCTGATATTTTTATTGCCCTTATGATTAGCATGCCTTTCAAAGAGTTACAGCTCCTGAGTCCCTTAGGTCAAATTATTTAAACGTTATTCCACTAATATTCTAAACCTTTCCCTTTTCTCAATGATTTACTGTTTTATAGTTCTTTACATATATTCTAATGATAAAGGGACCTATCTCAAACTTCCCTCCTTGTGAATTTACTTAACTCACAAGTAAGAGTACTTAAGAGAACTTAAAGGCAATGCGCCTAACATCCACTTAATACTAACTAATATAAGAACTAGAAATGTAATATTCGTTTGGTAAAAACTCAGAAGAATTTGATAGAAAGCTAAAGACTAAGCTATTTTCTGGAAAATGTGTATGATGTAAAAAAGCCTTAAATTCTTTTTTTTTTTAATTCTCTGCTTCTTGAAACTATAAAAATCACTAATCATGCTAATGATATTAGTATGCACTTAATGGGGGGTAGTTATCAAGCCGTCAACCTCAAATACGCTGGAATTCCGCAGCGTATTTGTGGCGAGGCTGATTCGCCTTAGTTATCAAAGGCTACAGACCGGCAAAAGTAGAATTTTGTGACGTAAACTTCGATCCGCCGGACTCAGTCCGACACAGATCGATTCTTACGTCACTCCAGATGTTCCGCACACAAGTGCGGCACAATCTGACTACTTTTGCTAGTCATCAAAAAACTAGCAGGTACGCTCGGCACTTTTCCGGCCCAGCGTACCTGGTTTTCAAACCGCCACCCTGGAGGTGGCGGATCCCATAGGAATCAATGGGAGTCTGACCATAGCGAAAGTACAAGTTCGCTGCTGCCAGACATCCCATTCATTCCTATGGGAGCTGTCTACACCTAACACCCTAACATGTACCCCGAGTCTAAACACCACTAATCTGTCCCCCCTACACCGCCGCAACTAAATAAAGTTATTACCCCCTAAATCGCCGCTCCCGGAGCCCACCGACACTATAATAAATATGTTAACCCCTAAACCGCCGCTCCCGGAGCCCACCGCAAGCTACTCTATACATATTAACCCCTAAACCGCCGCTCCCGGAGCCCACCGCCACCTACATTATACCTAGTAACCCCTATCCTGCCCCCCCTATACCGCCGCCCTCTATAATAAATTTATTAACCCCTATCCTGCCGATCCCGCACCTCGCCGCAACTAAATAAATAGTTTAACCCCTAAACCGCCACTCCCGGAGCCCACCACAACCTATATTACATTTATTAACCCCTAATCTGCCCCCCCTACACCGTCGCCACCTATAATAAATTTATTAACCCCTATCCTGCCCCCCACTACACCGCCGCCACTGTAATAAAATTATTAACCCCTAAACCTAAGTCTAACACTAACCCTAACACCCCCTAACTTAAATATTAATTAAATAAATCTAAATAATATTTCTATTATGAACTAAATTAATCCTATTTAAAACTAAATACTTACCTTTAAAATAAACCCTAATATAGCTACAATATAAATAATAATTATATTGTAGCTATGTTAGGATTTATTTTTATTTTACAGGCAAATTTCTATTTATTTTAACTAGGTACAATAGCTATTAAATAGTTATTAACTATATAATAGCTTACCTAGCTAAAATAAAGAGAAATTTACCTGTAAAATAAAAACTAACCTAAGTTACAATTACACCTAACACTACACTATACTTTAATAAATTATTCCTATTTAAAACTAAATACTTACCTGTAAAATAAACCCTAAGATAGCTACAATGTAATTAATAATTACATTGTAGCTATCTTAGGATTTATATTTATTTTACAGGTAACTTTATATTTATTTTAGCTAGTTAGAATAGTTATTAAATAGTTATTAACTATTTAATAACTACCTAGCTAAAAGAAATACAAAATCACCTGTAAAATAAATCCTAACCTAAGTTACAATTAAACCTAACACTACACTATCATTAAATAAATTACCTACAAATAACTACAATTAAATACAATTACATAAACTAACTAAAGTACAAAAAATAAAAAAAGCTGTTACAAAAAATAAAAAAAATAAGTTACAAACATTTAAAAAATATTACAACAATTTTAAGCTACTTACACCTAATCTAAGCCCCCTAATAAAATAACAAACCCCCCCCAAAATAAAAAAATGCCCTACCCTATTCTACATTAAAAAAAGTTCAAAGCTCTTTTACCTTACCAGCCCTTAAAAGGGCCTTTTGTGGGGGCATGCCCCAAAGAATTCAGCTCTTTTGCCTGTAAAATAAAAATACAACCCCCCCCAACATTAAAACCCACCACCCACATACCCCTAATCTAACCCAAACCCCCCTTAAAATAACCTAACACTAATCCCCTGAAGATTATCCTACCTTTAGTCGTCTTCACTCAGCCGAGCCACCGATGGAACTGAAGAGGAGACCCGGACCGGCAGAAGTGATCCTCCAAGCGGCGCTGAAAAAGTCTTCCATCCGGGCGATGTCATCTTCCAAGAAGCGCTGAAGAAGTCTTCTATCCGGGCGATGTCATCTTCCAAGCCGGGTCTTGAATCTTCATCCCGCCGACGTGGAACATCCTTCTTTACCGACGGACTACCGATGAATGAAGGCTCCTTTAAGGGACGTCATCCAAGATGGCGTCCCTTCAATTCCAATTGGCTGATAGGATTCTATCAGCCAATCGGAATTAAGGTAGGAAAAATCTGATTGGCTGATTGAATCAGCCAATCAGATTCAAGTTCAATCCGATTGGCTGATCCAATCAGCCAATCAGATTGAGCTCGCATTCTATTGGCTGATCGAAACAGCCAATAGAATGCAAGCTCAATCTGATTGGCTGATTGGATCAGCCAATCGGATTGAACCTGAATCTGATTGGCTGATTCAATCAGCCAATCAGATTTTTCCTACCTTAATTCCGATTGGCTAATAGAATCCTATCAGCCAATCGGAATTGAAGGGACGTCATCTTGGATGACGTCCCTTAAAGGAGCCTTCATTCGTCGGTAGTCCGTCGGTAAAGAAGGATGTTCCGCGTCGGCGGGATGAAGATTCAAGACCCGGCTTGGAAGATGACATCGCCCGGATAGAAGACTTCTTCAGCGCTTCTTGGAAGATGACATCGCCCGGATGGAAGACTTTTTCAGCGCCGCTTGGAGGATCACTTCTGCCGGTCCGGGTCTCCTCTTCAGTTCCATCGGTGGCTCGGCTGAGTGAAGACGACTAAAGGTAGGATGATCTTCAGGGGATTAGTGTTAGGTTATTTTAAGGGGGGTTTGGGTTAGATTAGGGGTATGTGGGTGGTGGGTTTTAATGTTGGCGGGGGGTTGTATTTTTATTTTACAGGCAAAAGAGCTGAATTCTTTGGGGCATGCCCCCACAAAAGGCCCTTTTAAGGGCTGGTAAGGTAAAAGAGCTTTGAACTTTTTTAATGTAGAATAGGGTAGGGCATTTTTTTTATTTTGGGGGGGTTTGTTATTTTATTAGGGGGCTTAGATTAGGTGTAAGTAGCTTAAAATTGTTGTAATATTTTTTTAAATGTTTGTAACTTATTTTTTTTATTTTTTGTAACTTAGCTTTTTTATTTTTTGTACTTTAGTTAGTTTATGTAATTGTATTTAATTGTAGTTATTTGTAGGTAATTTATTTAATTAATTTAATGATAGTGTAGTGTTAGGTTTAATTGTAACTTAGGTTAGGATTTATTTTACAGGGAATTTTGTATTTCTTTTAGCTAGGTAGTTATTAAATAGTTAATAGCTATTTAATAACTATTCTAACTAGCTAAAATAAATACAAAGTTACCTGTAAAATAAATATAAATCCTAAGATAGCTACAATGTAATTATTAATTATATTGTAGCTATCTTAGGGTTTATTTTACAGGTAAGTATTTAGTTTTAAATAGGAATAATTTATTAAAGTATAGTGTAGTGTTAGGTGTAATTGTAACTTAGGTTAGTTTTTAGTTTACAGGTACATTTCTCTTTATTTTAGCTCGGTAAGCTATTAAATAGTTAATAACTATTTAATAGCTATTGTACCTAGTTAAAATAAATTGAAAGGTACCTGTAAAGTAAAAATAAATCCTAAGATAGCTAGAATATAATTATTATTTATATTGTAGCTATATTAGGGTTTATTTTAAAGGTAAGTATTTAGTTTTAAATAGGATTAACTTAGTTAATAAGAGAAATATTATTTAGATTTATTTAATTAATATTTAAGTTAGGGGGTGTTAGGGTTAGTGTTAGACTTAGGTTTAGGGGTTAATAATTTTATTACAGTGGCGGCGGTGTAGTGGGGGGCAGGATAGGGGTTAATAAATTTATTATAGGTGGCGACGGTGTAGGGGGGCAGGATAGGGGTTAATAAATTAAATATAGGTTGCGGCGGGTTCAGGGAGCGGCGGTTTAGGGGTTAAACTATTTATTTATTTGCGGCGAGGTGCGGGATCAGCAGGATAGGGGTTAATAACTTTATTATAGAGGGCGACGGTATGGGGGGGCAGGATAGGGGTTACTAGGTATAATGTAGGTGGCAGCGGTGTCCGGGAGCAGCGGTTTAGGTGTTAATACATTTATAAGACTTGCGGCGGGGTCTAGGAGCGGCGGTTTAGGGGTTAGTAACTTTATTTAGTTTCGGGGGGCTCCGGGGCGCCGGTATAGGGGGTAGAACAGTGTAGTTTAGTGTGAGTGCTTAGTGACAGGCTAGCAAGAAAGCTGTCAAACAGCCGAAGAGCAGCGAGATCGGATGGGTGATAACTCTCACAGTCCGCTGCTCATCGCCCCGCGGCTTTTTGACAGCTTTACTTGATAACTTAGGCAAATTTTTTCAGGTCCGCGGCGGCGATGTGAGGCGAGCTTAGGCGGGCGTATTGGGCCGGCGAAGGCAGGAAAGTTGACACGTTGATAACTACCCCCCAATGTGTACAGATAGGGACAGACCTGGATATATACTCTAATTTAGTTGATTCAAAACGCCCTAAAGAAACCTAAGCATGATGATATTCACTCATACCATTGGTTTATGCTTGTTCTAGCCACCGCTATTCCCAAAAGTTAACCAAATCAAACTGGGAATTAAAACCATTTGGTGACCTGGTATCTAAGGTGAATATCCAATACGTCTCTCTCTTAAGGAGTGGCCTATTATGATCACCACCTCTCTCAGAGCTCCTCATCTTCTCTATGATTTTCCATCTGAAGGAGCTGACATCTCCATGATGCACCTCCAAAAAATGTCTAACCAAGAGAGATGAGACTATGAGGTTCTTAATGTCCAAGAGATGCTCTCTAATTCTGTCATGGCTCTCTCGAGTAGTACAACCCACATACTGGGATCTACATTGAGTGCACCAAATCAAGTACACAACGTATTTAGAACAACAGTTCACACAGGACTTCAATTTGTATAACTTGCCACTTGCAAAAGACTCAAAGTCTGGACCTGTATCCACATGTGTGCAAGCTATGCATGCCCCAAAATGGTACCTAAACATACCTTTACAAATTAGCCAAGAACTGGTCTTGGTTGTGTTGTCCCTTTATTTGCTTGGTGACAATATGTTGCCCAAAGTAGGGCCCCGTTTGTAGGTAAATCTACATCCCTTTTGTATGACATTCTCCAATTTCTCATCCGCTGAAAGCATCGAAAAATGCTTTCTAATGATACTGCAAATTTTGTCATATTCCAATGAATATCGTGTAACAAAAGTTACCCCTTCCTGTCTAACAGAATTACCCCTTTTAACTCTCCCTATTCAGAGAATCAAGGAGAGATTTTCTATCCATGGAATCAACTTCATTCTTGGCCTTGGTCACAATTTGTTTTGTAGTAACCCCTTGCTTTTAGGCGTTCTGTCAGGATCTCACTCTGTTTCGTGTATTCTATATCACTTGAGCAATTGCGCTTCGATCTAATGAATTGTCCTTTGGATATACCATACGGGACATGTCGGGGATGGCAACTCTTAATATGCAATATCGTATTCCCCGATATGGGTTTGCGATATAAAGTAGTCTCCACCTTGGTGCCATGTTCACATGGCGCTCTAAAGGTGACATCCAGGAAATTGATTTCCCTCAGTTGATATTCCATTGTAAAAGAAATGGCAATATCATTACTATTGATGTATTTCAAAAAATCATCCACTAAGGAGGGCTCCCCCTCCAAATTAGTATCAGATCATCAATATAACGCCTGTAAAAGGCGATACTCTCTCTATAAGGGTTCCCATCTCCAAAGATGTGGGTTGTTTCCCACCAACCCAAAAATAGGTTGGCGTAAGTGGGGGCAAACTTAGCCCCCATAACTGTTCCACATCTCTGGAGATAGAACTCTCCCTCAAAACTAAAGAAATTGTGGCCGAGAAGAATTTCTATCACCCTGAGAATGTAGATTTGGAAATCACTGTCAAAATCTGTATTGTGTCTTAGAAAATAAGATAGTGCTTCAAGCCCCTTAGTGTGTTGTATACTGGAATATAGTGCCGTGACATCTATAGTGAGCCATGAATAACCCTCAAGCCAAATGAAGTAATTCAGAAGCGATAGTAAATGTTGAATATCACGCAGGTAACTCTTTAGTGATAGCATCAGTGGTTGTAAAATACTATCCAACCACTGAGACATAGACTTACAAAGTAAGCCTATGCCTGACACTATGGGCCTGCCTCTTGCATCAGTTATGGATTTATGTACCTTGGGTAACATATGAAATATCGATAAAACTGGTTTATCAACATATAAAAAATCTGATGTCTTTTGGTCAATAAAACCCCCATTGCTACCATCATCTAATATTGATTTGAGTTCTGACTGAAATCTAATTAGTGGGTTGAAGGTTAACTTCTGGTAATTAGTAGAGTCATTGAGTTGTCTGTATGCTTTCTTGATGTAGTATTGTCTACTCCATATGACTACCCCCCTTATCGTCCATTTTAATGACCAGATCTTTGTTACCCTTTAATTTGTACAGAGCCATCTATTCAGGGGGTGTCCTTCTGGTCTTTCTTGACAGATCAATCAAATCCCTCTCTACTCTCTTTTGAAAAGTCTCAAGAATCTCTCCCCTAGCTTTAGTTGGATAAAACACTGACTTAGGCCTAAAGCCACTGTGTTCCCTTCTAGCACCTGACTCATTTAGCTGAGTCTGCTCCCTTAATAAATCTTCTAAAGTCTGTTCAGTTAACTGGTCTGTGAAATCAAAATTGCAATCTGGGTCTGGGCCTATGTTTGCCTGGTTTGTGTAGTTGGTGTTTGTGTTGGTATCAATTTCAGTATAAAATAATTTTTTCAAAGTGAGCTGCCTTATAAGGCGAATCACGTCAACCAATGTTTGGAATGCATTGAATCTATTCGTGGGTACATAATTGAGTCCATAACTTAGAACTCTGGTCTCAATGTCACTGAGTTGATTTATAACACTTAGTTCTGGTATTTGCTCCTCCTGCCCCCCCCTCCTTAATTGATAGTGTGATTGGGATTCTTTTTTCCTCCCTCTCCTGGTTCGTTTCGGTTTAATTGAAAAACCTGTTCAAACTCAGTCTCTTCACCATGTTCTACCACTGGGGGCGTGTCTGGCTGATGGTACTTGCCTACGACCTTACTTTCTCAGAACCCTTTATTTTTAAAATAGATTTGGCTGGTACATTCTTATTTCCACCCAAACCTATTGTGGGTACTTCTACTGAACCTGTTGAATCCTCCCCAGAATCTACATTAGTATCAGAAAATACTACTTTCTTGTTACTGGTCTTGGTATTCCCTGTTTTTAGATTTGTTTTACTGGAAGACTGCTTATTCTTGTTATTTCTATTTCTAGATCTACTTCTACTCTTACGAGTCCACCTATACACCTGACCTGTGGTATAATCTGACTGATCCCTTATAAATTTGGAATGTTTGATCTCTATTAGATCCTGTTTCATTTTAGTGATTGTTTCTTTTAGCATTTTATCATACTTAGAATAATTATTCTCCAATTGATCTTTGTCTAATTCCATTTGTAGATTAAATTTTTTTTCCCTAATCATGCTTAGTTGTTTATCTTTAAACTCTATTATCATATGCATCAGTTTCACAGAACATTCAGGCAAAGCATTATTCCATCTCTCAATAAATTCCACATCCTCAATTACAAAAGTAGGAAACTTTCTAACTCTTAGACCTCTGGGCACCATGCCCAGTCGTATATAACGTTCAAGAGTCCATATGTCCCACTTTAATTTGGTTTCCTTGGTCATTAAGTCCTTCGTTGATTGAAACTTGTCACCTAAAGAGTTAATTGGATTCACTTCTGAGAATATGCGAGAATATGCTTTCAAAGTCCTGAGTCTGTTCATCTAATTCTTTAACATTTGTCAGTGAATAAAAGTTCTGCTGTATGTGCTCCATTATGGGTGCAATATATTAGGTGAGTGAGATATAACTTATATAGTCATATATGTAATCCTGCTTCGGAGATACTGTACTTGTGATGAATCAAACAACTGTTTTTAACCAGTAGTGAATGAAAAACCCCACTGTTCAAATGGTATAGGATGAACTGATTGTACTGCCCCAATCACATATTTAAAGGTTGTAGGTATTGTTCAAACTAACCTAATGCTCAAAAAAGTGGGTAAAAGAACTCTTTGGTGTGCATACATAGCAAATATCTGTATATATAAGTGTCCTGTAGTTGAGGCGGTTGTCTTGGGGGACAGCGGACCAGTGGTACCCAAAATCCGACTCACACAGTGTGTTGAAAACAAAGTGAACTGAGTCCCCCTATGTAAATATACTGACGTGTAGGGGTCTGTTTAGGGAGTCAAGTACACGGAGAGTTCAAAGCAGAAAGATACATGTGTCTGCAAAAAAGTGAATGGGTGCTGTGACATAAACGTTGGCAGGTATTTACCTTGTGCTGTGTCCTTTCCGGTCTGCGGAGTCACAGGTCTGATCCTCACACAAACCCCCTCCTCGGGAGATCTGTCCATTGGTTCCACCTGGCTCGTCTTAACCGTGTATCCAGCGCACATCCAGCATCTCACTTTCTGTGCACCCTTCACCTCTATCTTCCAAACCTCAGGTTGTAAGCTTATCTTCCACACCTCAGAATGTGGCATTATCTTCCAAACCTCAGGTTGTAAGCTTATCTTCCACACCTCAGAATGTTAACTTGTCTTCCAAAACCTCAAAATGTAATCGTATCTTCCACACCTCAGAATGTATTCTTATCTTCCACACCTCAGAATGTAAGTTTATATTCCAAACCTCAGAATGTTAGCTTATCTTCCAAACCTCTGAATATAGGCTTGTCTGCCAAACCTCAGAGCTTCTGAGCATTAACTCATCTGCCAAACCTCAGAATGTTAGCTTACCTGCCAAACCTCAGAAAGTAGGCTCCTCTCTCAAATTACAGCGCATCAACTCATCTGCCAAGCTTCAGAGGAGCTTACATTTTGGAGATAAGCTTACATTCTGAGCTTTGTAAGATAATCTATCATTCGGAGTTTGGCAGGTAAGTTAACATTCTGAGATTTGGCAAATAACCTTATATTCTGAGGTTTCGAAGATAAGCTTACGTTCTGATGTTTGGCAGATAAACGTACATTCTGAGGTTTAGCAGATAACGTTACATTCTACGGTTTGGAAGATAAGCAGCTAACATTTTAAAGTTTGAAAGATAAGCTTACATTCTGAGGTTTGACAGATAAACTAACATTCTGAGGTGTGGAAGATAAGCTAACATTCTGAGGTTTGACAGATAACCTTAGATTCTGAGGTTTGGAAGATAAGCTAACATTCTAAAGTTTGGAAGATAAGTTTACATTCTGAGGTTTGACAGATAAACTAACATTCTGAGGTGTGGAAGATAAGCTAACATTCTGAGGTTTGACAGATAACCTTAGATTCTGAGGTTTGGAAGATAAGCTAACATTCTAAAGTTTGGAAGATAAGTTTACATTCTGAGGTTTGACAGATAAACTAACATGATGAGGTTTCGAAGATAAGCTAACATTCTGAGGTTTGGAAGATAAGCTTACATTCTGAGGTTCGGCATATAAGCTTACATTTTGAGGTTTGGAAGTTAACCTTACATTCTGAGGTTTGTCAGGTAAACTTATTTTCTGAGGTTTGGAAGATAAGCTTACATTCTGAGGTTTGACAGAGGAGCTTACATTCTGAGGTTTGACAGATGAGTTGATGCTCAGACGCATGACAGATGAGCTTACACTCTAAAGTTTGGTAGATGAACTGACACTATGGAACATGGCTGTTGAACTATCAATCTCAAGCTTCTCAGAAGAGTTAATGCTCAGGAGCTTAACAGATAAGCTGACACTGAAAAAACTTGGCAGATTAGCTGACAATCAGAAGTTTGGCAGATAACCTAATACTCTTTAGTTAGGCAGATGAGTTGACACTCTGAAGCTTGGCAGATGAGCTGACTCAATGGAACTTGGCTGATAAGATGAGCATTTGAAGCGTCTCAGAATCAGTGATTGGCTGGTATGCTGAAACATGGCAGATGAGCTGACACTGAAGCCTGCACTAATATGATACAGTAATATAAAGAGAGATGCGAGACAAACACTATGAAGTAAAGTAGAAATAGCTACCTAGGTATGCTGCACAGAATAATAAGTTCCAGATGTGGGTGTGTGCTCCAAGGGCATTATGACCATTTATTAATTAATTTCATATTGTTTTGAAAAAGGTTTGAACCACATTTTTGCGACCTCCATCACATTGAAATTTAACATGATATTCCTTTTCCTTTGGTAGTAAAGGTTTACCCATTGTAATCTTCTCCATTATCATGGCATTCTCCAGGACCTCACTTAGTGACTGGATCCTCTTCTGGTGTCCAGGTTTAGCTTCCTGCTTCTCAGACTTTTTCATCAGATCAATATATTCTGTGGTTGTCATTGTGTTAGGTCTCAAGGAAATTTCATCTAGATGTTTCAGGATGTTCAATGATTTGTTTATCAGATGTAGCACCTCTTGATTGGCTGCATAATATTCATTCTGTAGTTCTTGGTATATTTTTTCTGTGGTCAAGTTCTCTCCAGAAGTTTTTGCATAAATCTTTTTTATGTCTTCATAAGTTCTCTTCTCTTTGTTCTCCTCATATACCCACCTGTACCTTAGATCATAATGAACAGTCCAGACACATTTATTAGGGCATATTGTACAATACCCTTTGGTCATAGCCACACAACTATCTTTCTTGCAGTCTTCTGCAATTCCACAGGGATAGTGACATGTGAAATTACATTGCTGACAGTTAGTTACACAATCCTCGGTTATGTCTTCCCGCCTTGGTTCAGTTACTGTTATCTCAAACTCAAAATCTTTATTGGCTTTCATTTGCTCTCTGTTCTGCTGCAAAGCCTCCTTTGTTTTCCTAATTTCATCCAGTTTTATCAGCCCAGCCTTAATCTGTAGTTGTAAAGCCTGTAGGGTGACCTCAAGCACCTTCCTTTCCTTAAGAACTTCCATGCACATTTTAGGACTATTATTATTTATTTGAGTTAATGCCGTAAAGAATGTTTCCATGCAGTGTTTTCCCATGTCCCAGAACATCTTATTAAAAATCATATCACTTGTTTGATTATTAGCAAACAGAGCTGAATTATTAAACTTGGAGTAAATTGGGTCCCCATTGCTGTCCTTTGAGCAGGGAATGTCAGCCACTTTTATAGACTCCAATACAGGTGGTCTCTCTACATCTGAGAAGTTTGTAAGGATCCATATATTGGTCTCAGTCCCAAAAATAGAAAATACAGAATTAAAAATGAATTTTTGGTTGTATGTTAAATTATCCAATGGTGCTTGAACTACAAAGCCCACAATATCAACCTGGTCAGTTGTAAAGAACTCATAGATGAAGTTCCTGACCATTTTGACATACTCTGCTTGAGGACCCCTAAATCCTGGGATGTCTATCAAGGTGAGGCTGTAAGGAAGTTTGTACCCTTCCTCATAATTGATCTGGTATACTGTGACCACAGAAGTGTGAATCTTAACTTTTGATTGAGTTGTAACCTCAATTCTGAATCGAAAGTCATCTTCCCAATCCACTCCCAAGATGTAGTTGACTATTCCATTGATCAGCATTGTCTTTCCTGTTGCTTTGCTTCCTACTAACAATATCACTTTATTTGCCTTAAGATGATTTACTTTTCCTAAGCTGTATTGTCGATACTGAGATTCACAGAGATCAGTTGCTAGCTGATATACTGATGGTTTTCCCTCTTTCAGCAAAATGCTTTTCTTAAGAAGTTCATGTTTAATGTTAGATTCCGTCTCTTTATGTGTCAAAACTTTAATCTCATGACTTGGAGCGCTGAGTCCATCATCCCCACATGCAGCTGACACACGGATTATGTAGGGTGTCATTGGTTCAAGCTCCTTAATAATATATTTCTCTTTTTTCTTTTCTGTCTTTTGTTCAATCCAAATTTGCTGTCCATTTTCAACATCATGTTTATATTCAACTATATATTCTGTTATTGTGACTCCATTTCCAATGACTGCAGGTTCATTCCAATGTAAAATTAGTGTGGATGATGTAGCCGTTACTTTTACTGCTTCAGGTGGGCTTGTTGGATGGGTTCTCACATGTTTTAGAACATCACTAGTGTCACTACATCCTGGAATGCACACAGCAGAGTATCTGATTTCGTATATTGAGTTAGGCTTAAGCCCTTTTATTGTCACCTCCTCATTACTGTTTTCTGTTCTTGCAGTCATCCAGCTCTCATCTTCAGCACATCTATATTCTATTTTGTAGCTTTCTATAAACATCTTTCCAAAATCTAAAGGCTTGAGAGTGAGTTCCATACTATCATGGGTCTTACTTCTGATAACAGGGAGGTCAGGTTTAGCTGGAGGTTCAAACTGAGAACTCACTAACTCACCACTATCATACAGGTAAATGGAGACTCCAGGGTTGCTTTGGTCTGGGACTGATGAGATAATAAATTTAAGCTTATCATTAGATGTATTGACCATTGCAAATTTTTTATAGACTTTTATAAACGTTCTTGTCTTTTTGGAGATGTCTGTGACTTTGAACCATGGTATGACTTTATTTTTTTCATAACCATTATTTTCTGATTTATCTTTATTATTTAAGAGCCAGTGGTTCATGTCACATAGATATGGATCCTTTTCATTTAATGAAGACAGATTATAGCACACTACATACTGAATCCTGTGATCTAGTACAACTTCATTTATGGCACATTCTGTTGCTGAAACTCTGACATTTGGCAATGCTTCCATGTAGGTTTTCACAACATTTAGTTCCTGTTGTTTCTGGCTAAAAAACTCTTCTATATGGACCTTTCCAAATGGAGATTGTTCTACACTGGTTAAAATGTCTGCTAGTGCATGTTCCTCTAATCCACCACCACGGATTGAGGGTAAGGTTTGTACAAGTTGCTTCTGAAAGATGAGCTTAAACTGCTCACACAGCTCGCTTAATTTAGTGATTTTCTTCTTGATATCTGGGAAGGTTTCTGCAATCGGATGTCTCATCAGATCATTACATTGCATGTTCACTTCCGCCATTTGCTGGACAACACTTTCAGCTTTTAAGACAAGATTCTTACTGATATCTCTAACTAACTGGGCGGCTTTACTGTCTAGTTTATTTAGAGGATACAACCAGACTCTCACTGGTACGGCCTTGTCCCCTTTCTCTCCCAGTAATTTTGGGAGGCTGGAATAGATTGCAATGGCATCTTCATATGTTACTGGGTTCCTGTCAAGAGCAAAGTCACCATAAAACTTACAGGAAAATTCGCTAACTTGTTCTTTCTCTTTGTCATTCATGGTCAGAGATCCCTGCCCTTCAACTGAAATAGACGGTATTTTTTTTATCATGATATGGAGAGTTCCTTGTATATCCTGAGTGTTTTCTGATGTGGACACATCACGATCAAATATAAAGAAAGCCTGTGCACCATATAATATACCAGTGACTACATGAGTGGCTGTCCCTTTGTCAAACACATCAGGGTAAGCCATGTTCTTGGTACCTAAATGATTCATAGTTAGCTGCTCAAACCTTGTGGTTCTTGAGTATTTTAGAGTGACTCTGGCCTGGTTTTTAGATCTCTTAGTATCGTTCATGTAAGTAGCTGATCCAGAAACGCTTACCAGACCACAAAGGAAACTGGCCTCCAGTGATGCATTAATATTCATAGCAGAGGATTTGTCAGAAACAGTGTCAGATGTTATGATTTCAAATGATGTTTGTTCTTGGGATTTTAAAGCAACATTCTCTCTCAAGGCTTCACTGTTCCATAAAGTGATACCTGAAAGAAACATGAAAGTTGTACATGAATGTCTTTGCTTATGTGCAATTAGATTTAACACACGTCTGGTTAGCGTAACTTTAGAGCTCTGGTTAACTGTTATGTTTGACTAAAAAGTTGTACAAAACACATTGAAAATGCAATGCAGTACAGTTACACTCATATACACACAGTTACATGCATATATACACACAAGGTGTGTGTGTGTATATATCTTAAAATTTCCAGCGGTCCACTTGTCTCTGATGACATAGAAATTGCAGCGAACGAATTAGAAATTTGAGTTTTTCCTATCTTTAACATTGAGTGGACTAGTAGCTTTTAACCCCTGACTAGTAAACCATAGTGATATTTTTCCACCCCTGTGTGTTTATATATATATATATATATATGTATATATATTTATATATATATAACAAAGTACCTTATAGTGCGCTGTCATCCACACAGTACCAGGGTGCAGAAACAATGGTATAATCTTACAATGAATCACACTCTCTGGATTTAAGCACTGCAAACAGGCTTATTCCATGATGTTTCGGGCTGTACACCCCTGTGCTTAAATCCATGATGTGATTTATTGTGAAAGATTTTATATATATGTAGGTATATATGTATACAGATATATATATATATATATATATACAGTATATATGGGGAAGACACATATGTACACATATGCTGACTCCATTGGAAACAAAGGTACTTAACAAAGGCCTCTAATCCATTCCCACTTCATTTACTAAAACCATTTGATACATTTTTGGATTTTCAAAAATTTTAAAGAAATTTGTGATTAAGAAAACATTTTGGAACTAACAAAGGGAAGAACATTCAATTTAAACAAAAGAGCTGCTTTGATTCAACAAGCACGGATGCTAGCATCAAAACCTACACAAGATTGCTTGCGGTAGAAATCCTATTGACTGTTCAAATCATCCAATAGGACAGTGGCGTCACTAGGGGGGTGTGGGCCGCACCCGGGTGACACCCTCCAGGGGGTGACACCACCAAAAAATTTTTTTTTTTTTTTTACATTTTTATTGAAATTCAAAGAAATACAATGTAGAGATGCATAGATTTTTTTTTTATTAGAGGGGCCAACATTTGTGAACACATTTTTTTGCCCCTTGAGCCAGTGCTGCAATTTCCACAAATAGTTTTCCTGGCTGCTTTTGCTTGTTTGTACTTTGCTCCTCCCCTGCCCAATTTCACTATGAATGTTGTGGGCGTGCCGTGGGGCTTGCGAAGTTGCGCTGCTAGCCTAAACCTGCCTATCTGTGCTCACTGCTCAGTGACGTGTGGAACAGTGGAGTCACTCACTGCTGTGCTGTCTCTCTAAATGGGAACCGGGAAATCGTGAGGGGATGCCTGGCACCTGACCGCATGACTGTCTGACACTGTCTCTAAAGTGAAGGAGCCACGTATGACGCCCACCAGGCCGGTACAGTTATGGTACACTAAGTGCACACTGAAGAGGTAGGTGGGGAGGGCGGGCGGGGGTCTGGGGGTGGGCAGAGTGCAGAGGTGATTGGCCATAAGAAGCGGCAGGCACGTGTCAGAGAGCAGAATTTTCATAGTTTGCACACCTAAACCTTTTCTTTAGTGATTTATTTCTCTTGTAAGGTGTACCCAGTCCACGGATTCATCCATTACTTGTGGGATATTCTCCTTCCCAACAGGAAGCTGCAAGAGGATCACCCACAGCAGAGCTGTCTATATAGCTCCTCCCCTAACTGCCACCCCCAGTCATTCTCTTGCAGCTCTCGACAAGGGAAGTAGCTAGAGAGATGTGGTGCATTAATGTAGTTTATCTTCAATCAAAAGTTTATTATTTTCAAATGGTACCGGAGTTGTACTATTTTAGCCTCAGGCAGAAAGTTGAAGAAGAGTCTGCCTGAGGTTTTTGATGATCTTAGCGGTTTGTAACTAAAATCCACTGCTGTTCTCACACATAACTGAAGAGATGGGTAACTTCAGCTGGGGGAATAGCGTGCAGGATTACCTGCTCTGAGGTATGTGCAGTTTTAAATTTTTCTAGAGAGATGATAAGCTAGAAAATGCTGACAGTGTCTGATTTATTTAAGGTAAGCCTGATTACAGTGATTTAATTTAGAGTGCACTGTTTATCTTTCATTTGATGCTCTGCTGAGCCAGGGAGCAGGTCTACGCATGAGCTTTATAATTAATGCAGTGCAGTTTACATATTTTGTATCTGTGTGTGTGTGTGTGTCTGAGTTTTTGTATGTGTGCCTGAGTGTTTCTGTGTGTATGCCTGAGTGTTTCTGTGTGTGTGCCTGAGTGTTTTTGTGTGCCTGAGTGTTTTTGTGTGTGTGTCTGAGTGTTTCTGTGTGTGTGTCTGAGTGTTTTTGTGTGTTTGTGTGTGAGTGTTTTTGTGTATGTGTCTAAATGTGTTTCCAAGTGTTTGTGTGTGCATCTGAGTGTGTTTTTAAGTGTGTGTGTGTATGAGTGTTTGTATGTGTGTGTGCCTGTGTTTGTGTGTGTCTGCTTTCTAGGGAATGGGGGGGGTGACACCATAACTTACCGCACCGGGTGACACCAACCCTAGTGACGCCACTGCAATAGGATTTCTGTAGCTTTCATCCTATTGGCTGATTTGAAAATGTCAGCCAATTGGAATGCAAGGTACCCCATTTTTAAATGGGTACCTTGCATTCAAGCTTCAGAGTACGCACTGGATGTTATCGCCAGTCCTGGTCACCTCCACAGCTCCATGCCCCCGGAATGAATAAAGAAGATGCCCCTGCGATGGATGAAGATATCGCCGCCTGGATGAAGACTTCTCTCCGCCTGGATGAGGATGGTTGACTGAACTTTCATGGGAAAAGTAGTTTTAAAACATTTGCAGTGTTAAGGATAGCCATCACTGGTCTAGGTGTTTCTTTTTCCCTCTACTATTCTGTGTGCCCTTTCTACTAACATAGGTGGGGAGCTTATTAGACAAAATGTATTCAACCCTTTTTTTTCTGCATTTTACTTAAAGGGACAGTATACACCAAGTGTCATATAACTGCATGTAGTAGACACTACTGTAAAGAAGAATATGCACAGATACTGATCTAAAAATCCAGTATAAAATCTTTTAAAAACTTATTTAGAAGCTCCCAGTTTAGCAGTTTTGAAAAGGTCAGGCTGGGACACCCACTGAGATAGGCTGGAAAGCAAAAAGAGGACCCCCCCTCCCCTGCACATGAAAAGACTCTTTACACAAACAGGAGCAAGCTGGAGGAGGTCGACACCAGGATTCTACTAAAAATGTGGGGCTTGGATAGGAGTCAACACAATCGCCTAGATGACGAGTTTTGCGCTAAACAGGGTGTAAAAAAAACACCAAAAAATTGTGTTATTTCAATCTCCATAGCGCTGCCATTACGAGTTACTCAAAAGCCTCCTTGTGCGTGCGATATGGTGGCGTTAAGCTCCATTCTGCACAAAAGCCAAGGGCTGAGTTTACGTGCTCGTGCACGCTTTCCCCCATAGACGTAATGCAAACCCATAAATGTTTATGGGAAAAAGAAAGTTACATTTAAACCTAACACCCTAACATAAACCCCTAGTCTAAACACCCCTAATCCGCCGCCCCTGACACTAATAAAAGTTATTAACCCCTTATCCGCTGCTCGCTGACACTAAATATAATTATTAACCCCTATTCCGCAGCTCCCCAACACTACTAAAAGTTATTAACCCATAATCTGCCGCCCTCGATATCTCTGACACTAAATATAATTATTAACCCCTATTCCGCAGCTCCCCAACACTACTAAAAGTTATTAACCCATAATCTGCCGCCCCCAATATCGCTGACACTAAATATAATTATTAAACACTATTCCGCCACTCCCCGACATCGCCAACACTAATAAAAGTTATTGGCCCCTAATCCGCCACCGCCGATATTGCAGACACCCAAATAAACTATTAACCTCTAAACCTCACACCCCCTAACTTTAAATTAAAATTACAATATAACTATCTTAAAATAAATAAAAACTTACCTGTAAAATAAAATTAAACTAAGTTTAAACTATAAATTAACCTCACATAACTATTATAATGAAATAAAAAAAAACTACCAATTAAAAAATCTAAACTATAAATTTAAAAAAAAACTAACATTACAAAAAAATTAAAAAATCTAAAATGATTAAAAATAATAAACACTAAATTACAAAAATAAAAAAACACTAAGATTACAAAAATAATAAACAAAATTATCAAAAATAAAAACAATTATACCTAATCTAATAGCCCTATAAAAATAAAAAACAAACAAAATAAAAACACCCCCTAGCCTACAATAAACTACCAATAGCCCTTAAAAGAGCCTTTTGTAGGGCACTACCCTAATTTAAACAGCTCTTTTACGTGAAAAAGAAAATACAAAGTTCCCCCAACAGTAAAACCCACCACCCAACCAACCCCCTAAAATGAAAAACCTAACTCTAAAAAAACCTAAGCTACCCATTGCCCCATAAGGGGCATTTGTATGGGCATTGCCCTTAAAAGGTCATTCAGCTCTTTTTCACTGCCCTTAAAAGGGCCTTCAACTCTTTTACACTTTGCCCAAAGCCCTAATCTGTAAAAAAAAAAAAAAACACCCCCCAAAAAAATAAAAAAATACCTAACACTAACCCCAGAATATCTACTCACGGTTCCTGAAGTCTGGGCATCCATCTCCATCCAGGCGGCGACGTCTTCATCCATCACGTGGGCATCTTCTATCTTCATCCCGGCGGTGTGGATATTGTAATTTTAATTTAAAGTTAGGGGGTGTTAGATTTAGGGGTTAATAGTTTAATTTAGTGTTTTGCGATGTGGGGGGTCAGTGGTTTAGGGGTTAATAGGTTTGGTTTAGTAGTTACGATGTGGGGGGCTGGGGGTTTAGGGGTTAATAGGTTTATTTAGTGGCGGCGATGTGGGGGGCCAGAGGGTTAGGGGTTAATAGGTTTATTTAGTGTCGGCAATGTCGGGGAGCGACGGTTTAGGGATTAATATATTTAAATAGTGTTGGTGTGCAGCAGATTAGGGGTTAATAACTTTATTTAATAGTTGCGATGTGGGTGGGCAGCAGATTAGGGGTTAATAGGTTAAATATAGTGTTTGCGATGTGGGAGGGTGGCGGTTTAGGGGTTAATAGGTAGTTTATGGGTGTTAGTGGACTTTGTAACAGTTTAGTTGCGAGTTTTGTGAAACATTTTTGTTACACAGAATCCATAACTATTGCTCTCAGATCGTGGTATGGAACATGTCGGTATAGGCTGTAACGCAAGTTTTTTAGCCTGAAAGCACAACCTGTAATATGGCGCTATGGAAAATACTGCACTCAAACGTCATTTTTTTTTTTTCGACTAATCAAAACACATAGGGCTAGATAACAAGTAAGGTGCAAACGATTTTACGCAAGCAATATCGTGTTTTCGCAAGCCATTTTAATTCCACTAATATTACAATTTTAGCAAAATAGTGATTGTGCTAATGCAATAAGTGCGGAATGGACATTGTGGCTAAAATGCTTGCGGTATAGCTATATCGCCGAAACACCTAATATGCGTTACTGGCCATTCCACTCAAAATGGCCAATGTATCAGTGGTATAGCTGTACCGCAAAACTCGTAATCTATGTGATTTAACAATAAGCAAATCTTTATATTTTTACAAAAAAAACCTGTATGGGCTGTATAAATGAATCATCTACAAAACATTTATGCAAATAAAAATCTAGTGTACAATGTCCATTTAAAGGGACAGTCTATTCCATATTATTTTAGTTTAAAAAGATACATAATCCCTTTATTAGTCATTCATCAGTTTTGCATAACCAACACAGTTATATTAATATACTTTTTACCTCTGTGATTACCTTGTATCTAAACCTCTGCAGACTGCCCCTTATCTCAGTTATATTAATATACTTTTTACCTCTGTGATTACCCTGTATCTAAGCCTCTGCAGACTGCTCCTTATCTCAGTTATATTAATATTCTTTTTACCTCTGTGATTACCCTGTATCTAAGCCTCTGCAGACTGCTCCTTATCTCAGTTATATTAATATACTTTTTACCTCTGTGATTACCTTGTATCTAATCCTCTGCAGATTGTCCCCTTATCTCAGTTATATTAATATACTTTTTACCTCTGTGATTACCCTGTATCTAAGCTCTGCAGACTGCCCCTTATTTCAGTTATAATAATACACTTTTTACCTCTGTGATTACCCTGTATCTAAGCCTCTGCAGACTGCTCCTTATCTCAGTTCTATTAATACACTTTTTACCTCTGTGATTACCCTGTATCTAAGCCTCTGCAGACTGCTCCTTATCTCATTTATATTAATATACTTTTTACCTCTGTGATTACCTTGTATCTAAGCCTCTGCAGACTGCCCCTTATCTCAGTTATATTAATATACTTTTTACCTCTGTGATTACCTTGTATCTAAGCCTCTGCAGACTGCCCCTTATCTCAGTTATATTAATATACTTTTTACCTCTGTGATTACCCTGTATCTAAGCCTCTGCAGACTGCTCCTTATCTCAGTTATATTATTATACGTTTTACCCCTGTGATTACCCTGTATCTAAGCCTCTGCAGACTGCTCCTTATCTCAGTTATATTAATATACGTTTTACCTCTGTGATTACCTTGTATCTAAACCTCTGCCGACTGCCCCTTATCTCAGTTATATTAATATACTTTTTACCTCTGTGATTACCCTGTATCTAACCCTCTGCAAACACCCCCTAGCCTACAATAAACTACCAATAGCCCTTAAAAGAGCCTTTTGTAGGGCACTACCCTAATTTAAACAGCTCTTTTACGTGAAAAAGAAAATACAAAGTTCCCCCAACAGTAAAACCCACCACCCAACCAACCCCCTAAAATGAAAAACCTAACTCTAAAAAAACCTAAGCTACCCATTGCCCCTAAAGGGGCATTTGTATGGGCATTGCCCTTAAAAGGTCATTCAGCTCTTTTTCACTGCCCTTAAAAGGGCCTTCAACTCTTTTACACTTTGCCCAAAGCCCTAATCTGTAAAAAAAAAAAAAAACACCCCCCCAAAAAATAAAAAAAATACCTAACACTAACCCCAGAATATCTACTCACGGTTCCTGAAGTCTGGGCATCCATCTCCATCCAGGCGGCGACGTCTTCATCCATCACGTGGGCATCTTCTATCTTCATCCCGGCGGTGTGGATATTGTAATTTTAATTTAAAGTTAGGGGGTGTTAGATTTAGGGGTTAATAGTTTAATTTAGTGTTTTGCGATGTGGGGGGTCAGTGGTTTAGGGGTTAATAGGTTTGGTTTAGTAGTTACGATGTGGGGGGCTGGGGGTTTAGGGGTTAATAGGTTTATTTAGTGGCGGCGATGTGGGGGGCCAGAGGGTTAGGGGTTAATAGGTTTATTTAGTGTCGGCAATGTCGGGGAGCGACGGTTTAGGGATTAATATATTTAAATAGTGTTGGTGTGCGGCAGATTAGGGGTTAATAACTTTATTTAATAGTTGCGATGTGGGTGGGCAGCAGATTAGGGGTTAATAGGTTAAATATAGTGTTTGCGATGTGGGAGGGTGGCGGTTTAGGGGTTAATAGGTAGTTTA
This sequence comes from Bombina bombina, assembly GCF_027579735.1. NCBI lineage: Eukaryota > Metazoa > Chordata > Amphibia > Anura > Bombinatoridae > Bombina > Bombina bombina. The sequence goes on along the minus strand of NC_069503.1, from coordinate 15,861,587 downwards.
TGGGTGTTAGTGGACTTTGTAACAGTTTAGTTGCGAGTTTTGTGAAACATTTTTGTTACACAGAATCCATAACTATTGCTCTCAGATCGTGGTATGGATCATGTCGGTATAGGCTGTAACGCAAGTTTTTTAGCCTGAAAGCACAACCTGTAATATGGCGCTATGGAAAATACTGCACTCAAACGTCATTTTTTTTTTTTCGACTAATCAAAACACATAGGGCTAGATAACAAGTAAGGTGCAAACGATTTTACGCAAGCGATATCGTGTTTTCGCAAGCCATTTTAATTCCACTAATATTACAATTTTAGCAAAATAGTGATTGTGCTAATGCAATAAGTGCAGAATGGACATTGTGGCTAAAATGCTTGCGGTATAGCTATATCGCCGAAACACCTAATATGCGTTACTGGCCATTCCACTCAAAATGGCCAATGTATCAGTGGTATAGCTGTACCGCAAAACTCGTAATCTATGTGATTTAACAATAAGCAAATCTTTATATTTTTACAAAAAAAAAACTGTATGGGCTGTATAAATGAATCATCTACAAAACATTTATGCAAATAAAAATCTAGTGTACAATGTCCATTTAAAGGGACAGTCTATTCCATATTATTTTAGTTTAAAAAGATACATAATCCCTTTATTAGCCATTCATCAGTTTTGCATAACCAACACAGTTATATTAATATACTTTTTACCTCTGTGATTACCTTGTATCTAAACCTCTGCAGACTGCCCCTTATCTCAGTTATATTAATATACTTTTTACCTCTGTGATTACCCTGTATCTAAGCCTCTGCAGACTGCTCCTTATCTCAGTTATATTAATATACTTTTTACCTCTGTGATTACCCTGTATCTAAGCCTCTGCAGACTGCTCCTTATCTCAGTTATATTAATATACTTTTTACCTCTGTGATTACCTTGTATCTAATCCTCTGCAGATTGTCCCCTTATCTCAGTTATATTAATATACTTTTTACCTCTGTGATTACCCTGTATCTAAGCTCTGCAGACTGCCCCTTATTTCAGTTATAATAATACACTTTTTACCTCTGTGATTACCCTGTATCTAAGCCTCTGCAGACTGCTCCTTATCTCAGTTCTATTAATACACTTTTTACCTCTGTGATTACCCTGTATCTAAGCCTCTGCAGACTGCTCCTTATCTCATTTATATTAATATACTTTTTACCTCTGTGATTACCTTGTATCTAAGCCTCTGCAGACTGCCCCTTATCTCAGTTATATTAATATACTTTTTACCTCTGTGATTACCTTGTATCTAAGCCTCTGCAGACTGCCCCTTATCTCAGTTATATTAATATACTTTTTACCTCTGTGATTACCCTGTATCTAAGCCTCTGCAGACTGCTCCTTATCTCAGTTATATTATTATACGTTTTACCCCTGTGATTACCCTGTATCTAAGCCTCTGCAGACTGCTCCTTATCTCAGTTATATTAATATACGTTTTACCTCTGTGATTACCTTGTATCTAAACCTCTGCCGACTGCCCCTTATCTCAGTTATATTAATATACTTTTTACCTCTGTGATTACCCTGTATCTAACCCTCTGCAGACTGCCCCTTATCTCCGTTATAATAATACACTTTTTACCTCTGTGATTTCCCTGTATCTAAGCCTCTGCAGACTGCTCCTTATCTCAGTTATATTAATACACTTTGTACCTCTGTGATTACCCTGTATCTAAGCCTCTGCAGACTGCCCCTTATCTCAGTTATATTAATATACTTTTTACCTCTGTGATTACCTTGTATCTAAGCCTCTGCAGACTGCCCCTTATCTCAGTTATATTAATAAACTTTTTACACCTGTGATTACCTTGTATCTAAGCCTCTGCAGACTGCTCCTTATCTCAGTTATATTAATATACTTTTTACCCCTGTATCTGCAGACTGCCCCTTTATTTAAATTTTTTGTCAGACTTGTATTTTAGCCAATCAGTGCTGACTCCTTGGGAATGAGCACAATGTTATCTCTGATGAGGCGGACAGGAATCGCTAGAAATCAACCCAATCGAGTACAATCGGGTTTATAGACACCTCCCTGCTGGCGGCCGATTGGCCGCGAGTCAGCAGGGGACAGCGTTGCACCAGCAGCTCTTGTGAGCTGCTGGTGCAATGTTAAATTCGGAGAGCATATTGCTCTCCGCATTCAGCGAGGTCTTGCGGACCTGATCCGCTCTGTCGGATCAGGTCCACAAGACCTTTGATACACACCCTCCCTACACATTTGATAAATAGGCCCCATTGTCTGCTTTCTCATTGTTATAGGGCAAACGTAAGAGGAAAACCAGACATTCAGTAAGCGAGGTTTCTGATGCAATTGTTGCAATTTCGTAGATGACCTCCCACTGTGACTCCACGGTAGTGGTTGTCCCTAAGAAGTCTAGTAAATTGGACAGATATTTTGAGGTTCCTTCTTACTCAGACGTATTTCCAGTCCCAAAGCGAGCTTCGAAGATCATTACTATGGAGTGGTAGAGACCAGGCCTACCCTTTTCTCCCTCTCCTATTTTTAAGAAGATGTTTCCCATAGCTGACTCTTTCAAGGAGGCTTGGCAAACGGTTCCTAAGGTGGAAGGGGCCTTTTCCACCTTAGCCAAGAGAACTACTATTCCCATAGAGGATAGTTGTGCTTTTAAAGATCCTATGGACAAGAAGTTAGAGGGTCTACTTAAAAAGATTTATGTTCACCAGGGTCTGCAATGGCAGCCAGCTGCGGTGGCATATTGGTTTGATGCACTGTCTGAGACTCTCAGGACTGAGACTTCCTTGGAGGAGATCCAGGAAAGGATAATGGCTCTGAAGCTAGCTAATGCCTTTATTACGGACGCTTCCCTTCAAATTATTAAACTGGGAACTAAGATTTCGGGTTTCTCTATTCTAGCCCACAGAGCCTTATGGTTAAAGCCTTGGTCTGCGGATGTTTCTTCTAAGTCTAAGCTTCTGGCTATTCCTTACAAGGGGAAGACCTTGTTTAGACCTGGCCTAATGGAAATTATCTCTGATATCAGGTAAGGTAAGGGTCATCTTCTCCCACAAGATAAGAGAAACAAACAAAAAGGACGAAAGAGTAATTTTCATTCCTTTCAAAATTTCCAGGGAAATTCTTCCTTTTCCTGCTCCAAGCAGAAACAATCTAAACCTGCATGGAGACCCAACCAGTCTTGGAATAAGGGAGAACAATCCAAGAAGCGTGCTATTGAATCCAAGACAGCATGAAGGGCATGCCCCCAATCCGGGACCGGATCTGTTAAGGGGCAGACTTTCCTTCTTCACTCAGGCTTGGGTTTGGGATGTTCAGGATCCCTGGGCAATAGAAATAGTGTCCCAGGGATACAAACTAGATTTAAAAAGTTTTCCTCCCAGAGGCAGGTTTCTACTTTCAAGATTATCTGCAGACCAGACAAAGAGAGAGGCGTTCTTACACTGCGTAGGAGACCTCTCCGCCCTGGGAGGGATTGTTCCCATTCCAGTACAGGAACAGGGTCGGGGTTTTTATTCCAATCTGTTCGTGGTTCTCAAAAAGAACCTTCAGACCAATTTTAGACCTCAAGAGTCTAAACATATTTCTCAGGTTACCGTTCTTCAAGATGGAAACTATTCGTTCCATTCTTCCCTTGATCCAGGAGGGTCAGATTATGACAACAGTGGATTTAAAGGACACGTACCTACATGTTCCTATTCACAGGGATCATCACAAGTTCCTAAGTTTTGCCTTCCTGGACAAACACCTCCAGTTCGTGGCTCTTCCTTTCGGTCTTGCCACAGCTCTCAGAATTTTTACAAAAGTTCTGGGATCCCTGTTGGCGGTGCTTCGCTCACGGGGCATTGCAGTGGCACCCTATCTGGACAACATCCTAGTCCAGGCTCCATCCTGTCGACAAGCAAGATCCCACATCGACATGGTCTTATCCTTCCTGCGATCTCACGGGTGGAAGGTAAATTTGGAAAAGAGTTCCTTAGTCCCAAATACAAGGGTAACTTTCTTAGGAACCATAATAGATTCCCTGTCTATGAAGATTTTTCTGACAGATGTCATTAAATCAAAGATTATCGATTCTTGTCTAGTCCTTCAGTCCAGTCCTCGGCCGTCAGTGGCTCATTGCATGGATGTAATCAGGCTGATGGTGGCAGCAATGGACATCATCCCGTTTGCTCGGTTCCACCTCAGACCTCTGCAGTTAAGCATGCTCAGGCAATGGAACTGAGATTATGCGGACTTGTCTTCTCGAATACTTCTGGAGCAGGAGACAAGGGATTCTCTTCAATCACCTTTCCCAGGGAACCTGCTTTTGCAGACACCAGCCTTCTAGGGTGGGGAGCAGTCTGGGGCTCCCTAAAAGCTCAGGGAGTTTGGAATCAGTCAGAGTCGGCTCTTCCTATAAACATCCTGGAACTGAGAGCGATCTTCAATGCTCTTCTGGCCTGGCCTCAGTTAGCCTCGGTAGAGTTTATCAGGTTCCAGTCGGACAATCAGTTCTCACCACCATCAGTTTAAGTATTTCATGTTCTCACCACCATCATAATAATAATATCATGTTCTCACCGCCATCAGGATAAGTATGTCATGTTCTCACCACCATCCATATCAGTATGTCATGTTCTCACCACCATCCATATCAGTATGTCATGTTCTCACCACCATCCATATCAGTATGTCATGTTCTCACCACCATCAGTATCAATATGTCATGTTCTCACCACCATCAGTATCAGTATGTCATGTTCTAACCACCATCCATATCAGTATGTCATGTTCTCACCACCATCCATATCAGTATGTCATGTTCTCACCACCATCAGTATCAGTATGTCATGTTCTCACCACCATCAGTATCAGTATGTCATGTTCTCACCACCATCAGTGTCAGTATTTCATGTTCTCACCACCATCAGTATCAGTATGTCATGTTCTCACCACCATCAGTGTCAGTATTTCATGTTCTCACCACCATCCGTATCAGTATGTAATGGTCTTACCACCATCAGTATCAGTATGTCATGTTCTCAGCACCATCAGTATAAGTATGTCATGTTCTCACCACCATCAGTATCAGTATGTCATGTTCTCACCACCATCAGTATCAGTATGTCATGTTCTCACCATCTGTTAGGTTCTGTCTCTACCTGTCTCTGACAGTTACACCCACTCCTCCCTATTGGTTGAGACTCTGTTAAAACACCTGTTCACAAATCATCAGTGCTTAGTATTGAAGATTGGTTACCAAACCTTTGGATTACAAAGCCAGCTCCCTGCCTTGTTAAGGCTTACTAACTTTCTATTTGTTTCATACCTAGGAATTGCTTCAAATTCTGGACAACTCTAATCAGTATCACCTTTTCACGGAGTCTCCGCTCTCACATTAAAGCCAAGCATCTGTGGGGTAATCCTAGCTAAATTCTATGATACGAACTGTTTACCTATTACTTCTCTCTTAATACAGCCTGTATTTGCTTACAAGTCAAGATTCTACCTGCCGCTGCAATTCCGCAGCTCCTATGTTCCACGATTCTACACACAGCTGCCTGTCAGTAAGATTCAGTGACTCCGCTCAAGCGTGACGTCACATCCTCCACTCTCCTCACAGACGCTCCTCCAGCTCAGCACGACCGGAGCTCTACTAACGCTCTCAACCGCCTCAAGTCTCAGTAAGGCACTTGTAATACTTACGTGCTTATCGCTCACTGTTGTCATAAGCCTCTTCTATACTCTATAAGGGTTACTAATTCTATATTACATGAACTCTCTCCCAAGTGCCTGCAACTTACCTTACTAAATACAAGTCATTATAAGAATCAAACTACTTGTTGCCAAATTTTGCTCTGTGCTTAATTCCTCCAGTCATCATTCATTCAAAGCTTAACTTCATATATGTATTGAGAGTTTTCCTCTCCTTTACCTAATCTGAGTAAAATCACCTAGCTAAGGGAATTCCTTTCTCCCATAAGGTTTCCAATTGCTGGGTGAGACATTTCTATATTACAATCTTGGTACTGCAGTTGTGTTCCACCCCCAAAATCCTCAGTACCATACATACCCTAATATAATACTAAGCCATTTTTACTATGGAACCAGCAGACCTCCGCCAGATTGTCTATAATTTAACTCAGAAGGTAGAACAGTTAGCTCAGGGCTTACATGATCTTCAAATTGAAAATGCTGCCTTAAAAAATATAATAAGTGACTCAATAGCTGTGAAAGCAAATCCGCCTGAATCTGTAATAGAACCCCAAATATCACTACCAGATCTTTTTTCTGGCAATCGCAAAACGTATAGGCAATTCAAAAATGCTTGTTGCCTCCTCTTTACTATGAAACCTAGGACTTACCCCACAGCAAGAGTGAAAGTTATGACTACCATCTCATTCCTCCGGGGTGACCCCCGTAGTTGGGCTGACAAGTTTCTTGAGACACAAGATCCCATATTAGCCTCACTGGAAGATTTTTTCACTGCCATGGATGAGATGTTCCAGGATACTGATGTGCAGCTCACAGCTGAAACCTCCCTGAGGAATCTCAGACAAGGGAAAAGGCCCGTAGAGGAATATGTGACTGACTTTAAACAGTACGCTACGGATTCCCTCTGGACTCCTGTGGCTCTCCGGAACCAATTCCGGTTGGGTCTATCCGAGCAACTGAAAGATGAGTTTGCACGTATTGAATTACCACAGACCCTGGAACTCTTCATGAAAATGGCAATACAGATCGATCGACGACTAAGGGAGAGGAAGGCAGAGAAATACGCCACTGACTCCAAACCAAAGCTCACATATGTTAATAATACTCCTCCTTCAAAACCTCAGGTAGAACCTATGGATATCGGGTTCCTCAGAGGTCCTCTCACACTTCAAGAAAAAACACGCAGAAGGCTTGGCAACCTCTGTATGTACTGTGCCAGTCCCTCACACAACGTTCAGGATTGCTCACTTCTGTCAAAAAATAAGAAAAGTAAGTCCTATTACTTATTCACTTCTATCCAACATCAAGTACAATCTACTTATTGCACTCTATCTCTCTCCCTACAGCTGGAGCAAAACCAAGTGATGATTGATGATGCCATTATTGACTCGGGTGCCTCAGGAAATTACTTGGACCGTGTTTTTTGTGAAAAGAACAAGATTCCTCTGGTCCTAAAGAAGTCTCCTATTCCCATCAAAGTTGTAGATGGTTCATTTATGTTTTCTGGTCCAATCACACATGAGACTGTTCCTTTACTCGTTAATATTTCAGGGCACATCGAATTCATCTGCTTTGATGTATTACCCTCACCTCATTTTTCTTTAATTTTAGGGTTGAAATGGTTACAATTACATAACCCTACTATTAATTGGGTTCCTTTTCAAATAAAATTTAACTCTGGTTATTGCACAAAAACTTGTTTCCCAGCCTCCTTCCTTCTACATTCTTCCTGTCACATTGAAAATCTACCTGAACATTATACTGATTTTAGTGATGTATTCAGTAAGACTGAGGCCGAAAATCTACCACCTCACAGGGCTTATGATTGCCCAATAGATCTACTGCCAGGTGCTCGGATTCCTGTTGGTCACCTCTATCCTCTAAGCAATCCTGAATTAGCCTTCCTTAAGGATTACTTAGAAGAAAACCTTCAAAAGGGGTTTATCCGACCCTCCACCTCCCCTGCAGGGGCAGGTTTCTTCTTCGTACGTAATAAAGATTCATCTCTCAGACCAATTATTGACTATCGTGAACTAAATAAATGTACAATCAAAAACCGGTACCCCTTACCTCTTATCCCTGAGATGATTGAGAGGCTTTCAGAAGCAACCATTTTCACCAAGCTTGATTTAAGAGGGGCGTACAATTTAGTCAGGATAAAAGAGGGCCATGAGTGGCTTACGGCATTTAGGACCAGGTATGGTCTCTATGAATACCTGGTCATGCCGTTCGGCCTATGCAACGCCCCCGCTACCTTCCAATTTTTCATCAATGATGTGTTCAGAGACTTACTCGATGTATGCTTAGTAATTTATCTTGATGATATACTAATTTACTCACGAACTCCTCAGGATCATGTAAAACACGTCCGTCAAGTTTTATCAAGACTCAGAGCTCATAAGCTCTATGCTAAATTAGAAAAATGCCAATTCCATACAAATCAAGTATCCTTCCTTGGATATGACATCTCTCCATCTGGTATCAAGATGCAGAATGAAAAGGTAGTAGCTGTTGTTGATTGGCCTCAACCCAAGACCCGAAAAGAATTACAACGTTTCCTTGGTTTTTCTAATTATTACCGAAAATTTATCAAGAATTTCTCTAAGATCGTAAAACCTCTGACAGTCCTTACTGGTACTTCAACTCCCTTCACCTGGGGAACTGATGCAAATTCGGCCTTCTTGTACCTCAAGTCCAAGTTCACTTCAGCTCCAATACTACAATTCCCTAATCCTGACCTTCAATACACTCTTGAGGTAGATTCTTCAGACTTCGCCATCGGAGCTGTTCTCTCTCAACAAAAAACCTTATCTGATCCATTGCATCCTATTTCCTTCTTTTCCAAGGCTATGAGTCCAGCTGAGAGAAACTATGCTATTGGCGACAAGGAGCTGCTAGCCATTCGACGCTCGCTAGAACATTGGAGACACCTTCTGGAAGGAACAGCATTACCTATTAACATCTTCACTGATCACAAAAACCTACAATATCTACATTCCAACAAGACTCTGTCCGCCAGACAAGTACGCTGGAGTCTTTATTTTGATCGGTTCAACTTTAACATTATCTACAGACCTGCCCATAAGAATGCCAAGGCTGATGCCTTATCTCGCCTTCCAGAAAAACCAAATGACCTCCCTATCAGGAAGGAGATTGTACCCCCTCGTTGCTTCATTGGACTTACCTCCACCTTACTTACAGATTTAAAAAATTACTGTAAGGAACAACCAAGACCACCCTTACCAAACCTAGATAAGACTTCTGGAATGTATTATCATGGCACAAAGATCTTTGTACCCCCAGAGTTGAGATCTCGCCTCATAAAGACTTCTCATGACTCACCTCTTGCTGGTCATTCCGGACTCCATCGCACTTTGGATCTTTTAGCTCGTACCTTCTGGTGGCCAGACATGAAATCTTCTGTACTTAACTACATTAAAACTTGTAGGACTTGTGTCACCTGTAAACCTGAACGAAAACCACCATTTGGTCTACTAATGCCATTACCAGTCCCCTCTAAACCCTGGCATCACATTTCGATGGATTTCATAGTTGACCTTCCTCCTTCTAATAATCAGAATACTATTCTCGTAGTCATAGATCTGTTTACAAAAATGGCCCACTTTGTGCCTTTCCACAAACTACCTACCTCTTCAGAAACAGCATCTCTTTTTATTGACCACATCATCAAGTTACATGGTATTCCACCTATCCTGACAACCGACAGAGGCACCCAATTCACCTCAAAATTTTGGACTAAACTTTGTGAATTAACTCAGATTGACCATCGATATACTACTGCCTTCCACCCTCAAACTAATGGTCAAGCTGAAAGGTTAAATCAGTGGCTTGAGCATTATTTGAGATGTTATTGTTCCTATCACCAGAATGATTGGGTCAAGTTTCTCTCCATGGCTGAGTTTGCTTACAATAATTCTATCAACTCTTCCATCAAGATGACACCATTTTTTGCAAACTATGCTTATCACCCAGATTTCACCTTCTCATCTCTTGGTTCTCCAGACTGTCCAACACTGGATGAATTGCACGCATCTCTCCAAAACAACTTTGAATTATTACGACGAAACATCCTCGATGCACAGGCTAAACAGAAACATTACTATGATCTAAGAAGAAGGAAAGCACCTACATATACTGTTGGTGACTTAGTATGGTTATCCACCAAGAATCTTAAATTGCAGATCCCCTCTCAAAAGATGGCTAGCCTTTACATTGGTCCTTTCCCTATTCTGAAAATTGTGAATGAAAATGCTGTGAAACTTCTACTCCCGAATACTCTTCGTATACACCCTACCTTCCATGTTTCCTTGCTGAAACCCTATGTCCGAACACGCAACGATCAAGTATTATTGCCTCCAGTGGCTACACCTTTATCAGATAATGAATACGAAGTTGACTCAATCCTTGACTCCAGATTTGCCAAGGGGGTTTTACAATATCTTGTTAGGTGGAAGAATTATTCAAGTGATGAAGATACTTGGGAGCCGTTCTCTAACCTTAATTCTCCTCGTCTCGTATCCCTCTTCCACAGGCACCATCCTGATCGCCCTGGACCTGTCACTGTGGAACAGTGTCCTTGAGGAGGGGGTACTGTTAGGTTCTGTCTCTACCTGTCTCTGACAGTTACACCCACTCCTCCCTATTGGTTGAGACTCTGTTAAAACACCTGTTCACAAATCATCAGTGCTTAGTATTGAAGATTGGTTACCAAACCTTTGGATTACAAAGCCAGCTCCCTGCCTTGTTAAGGCTTACTAACTTTCTATTTGTTTCATACCTAGGAATTGCTTCAAATTCTGGACAACTCTAATCAGTATCACCTTTTCACGGAGTCTCCGCTCTCACATTAAAGCCAAGCATCTGTGGGGTAATCCTAGCTAAATTCTATGATACGAACTGTTTACCTATTACTTCTCTCTTAATACAGCCTGTATTTGCTTACAAGTCAAGATTCTACCTGCCGCTGCAATTCCGCAGCTCCTATGTTCCACGATTCTACACACAGCTGCCTGTCAGTAAGATTCAGTGACTCCGCTCAAGCGTGACGTCACATCCTCCACTCTCCTCACAGACGCTCCTCCAGCTCAGCACGACCGGAGCTCTACTAACGCTCTCAACCGCCTCAAGTCTCAGTAAGGTACTTGTAATACTTACGTGCTTATCGCTCACTGTTGTCATAAGCCTCTTCTATACTCTATAAGGGTTACTAATTCTATATTACATGAACTCTCTCCCAAGTGCCTGCAACTTACCTTACTAAATACAAGTCATTATAAGAATCAAACTACTTGTTGCCAAATTTTGCTCTGTGCTTAATTCCTCCAGTCATCATTCATTCAAAGCTTAACTTCATATATGTATTGAGAGTTTTCCTCTCCTTTACCTAATCTGAGTAAAATCACCTAGCTAAGGGAATTCCTTTCTCCCATAAGGTTTCCAATTGCTGGGTGAGACATTTCTATATTACAATCTTGGTACTGCAGTTGTGTTCCACCCCCAAAATCCTCAGTACCATACATACCCTAATACCATCATCCGTATCAGTATGTCATGTTCTCGAAACCACAGTATGTCATGTTCTCACCACCATCAGTGTGTCATGTTCTCACCACCATCAGTATCAGTATGTCATGTTCTCACCACCATCAGTATCAATAATGTCATGTTCTCACCACCATCAGTATCAGTATGTCATGTTCTCACCACCATCAGTATCAGTATGTCATGTTCTCACCATCAGTATGTCATGTTCTCACCACCATCAGTATGTCATGTTCTTATCACCATTAGTATTAGAATGTCATGTTCTCACCACCATCATTATTAGAATGTCATGTTCTCACCACCATCAGTATCAGTATGTCATGTTATCATACACATCAGCATCAGTATGTCATGTTCTCACTACCATCAGTATCAGTATGTCATGTTCTCACCACCATCAGTATCAGTATGTCATGTTCTCTCCACCATCAGTATCAGTGTGTCATGTTCTCACCACCATCAGTATCAGTATGTCATGTTCTCACCACCATCAGTATCAGAATGTCATGTTCTCACCACCATCAATATCAGTATGTCATGTTCTCACCACCATCAGTATCAGTATGTCATGTTCTCACCACCATCAGTATCAGTATGTCATGTTCTCACCGCCATCAGTATCAGTATGTCATGTTCTCGCCACCATCAGTATCAGTATGTCATGTTCTCACCACCATCAGTATAAGTGTGTCATGTTCTCACCACCATCAGTATCAGTATATCATGTTCTCAGAACCATCAGTATCAGTATGTCATGGTCTCACCATCATCAGTATCAGTAAGTCATGTTCTCACCACCATCAGTATCAGTATTTCATGTTCTCACCACCATCAGTATCAGTATGTCATGTTCTCACCACCATCCGTATAAGTATGTCATGTTCTCACCACCATCAGTATCAGTATGTCATGTTCTCACCGCCATCAGTATCAGCATGACATGTTCTCACCACCATCAGTATCAGCATGTCATGTTCTCACCAACATCAGTATTTGTATGTCATGTTCTCACCGCCATCAGTATCAGTATGTCATGTTCTCACCGCCATCAGTATCAGTATGTCATGTTCTCACCACCATCAGTATCAGTATGTCATGTTCTCGCCACCATCAGTATCAGTATGTCATGTTCTCACCACCATCAGTATCAGTATGTCATGTTCTCACCACCATCAGTATCAGTATGTCATGTTCTCACCGCCATCAGTATCAGTATGTCATGTTCTCACCACCATCAGTATCAGTATGTCATGTTCTCGCCACCATCAGTATCAGTATGTCATGTTCTCACCACCATCAGTATCAGTAATGTCATGTTTCCACCACCATCAGTATCAGTATGCCATGTTCTCACCACCATCAGTATCAGTATGTCATGTTCTCACCACCATCAGTATGTCATGTTCTCACCACCATCAGTATCAGTATGTCATGTTCTCACTACCATCAGTATCAGTATGTCATGTTCTCACCACCATCAGTATCAGTATGTCATGTTCTCACCAACATCAGTATCAGTATGTCATGTTCTCACCACCATCAGTATCTGTATGTCATGTTCTCACCACCATCAGTATCAGTATGTCATGTTCTCACCACCATCAGTATAAGTATGTCATGTTCTCACCACCATCAGTATAAGTATGTCATGTTCTCGCCACCATCAGTATGTCATGTTCTCACCACCATCAGTATCAGTATGTCATGTTCTAACCACTATCAGTATCAGTATGTCATGTTCTCACCACCATCAGTATCAGTATGTCATGTTCTCACCACCATCAGTATCAGTATGTCATGTTCTCACCACCATCAGTATCAGTATGTCATGTTCTCACCACCATCAGTATCAGTATGTCATGTTCTCAGCACCATCAGTATCAGTAATGTCATGTTCTCACCACCATCAGTATCAGTATGTCATGTTCTCAGCACCATCAATATCAGTATGTCATGTTCTAACCACTATCAGTATCAGTATGTCATGTTCTCACCACCATCAGTATCAGTATGTCATGTTCTCACCACCATCAGTATCAGTATGTCATGTTCTCACCACCATCAGTATCAGTATGTCATGTTCTCAGCACCATCAGTATCAGTAATGTCATGTTCTCACCACCATCAGTATCAGTATGTCATGTTCTCAGCACCATCAATATCAGTATGTCATGTTCTCACCACCATCAGTATCAGTATGTCATGTTCTCACCACCATCATTATCAGCATGTCATGTTCTCACCACCACCAGTATCAGCGTGTCATGTTCTCACCACCATCAGTATCAGCGTGTCATGTTCTCACCACCATCAGTATCAGTATGACATGTTCTCACCACCATCAGTATCAGTATGTCATGTTCTCACCACCATCAGTATCAGTATGTCATGTTCTCACCACCATCAGTATCATTATGTCATGTTCTCACCACCATCAGTATGTCATGTTCTCACCACCATCAGTATCAGTATGTCATGTTCTCACCAAAATCAGTATAAGTATGTCATGTTCTCACCACCATCAGTATCAGTATGTCATGTTCTCACCACCATCAGTATCAGTATTTCATGTTCTCACCACCATCAGTATCAGTATGTCATGTTCTCACCACCATCAGTATCAGTATGTCATGTTCTCACCACCATCAGTATCAGTATATCATGTTCTCACCACCATCAGTATCAGTATGTCATGTTCTTACCACCATTAGTATCAGATTGTCATGTTCTCACCACCATCAGTATGTCAAGTTCTTACCACCATCAGTATCAGTATGTCATGTTCTCACCACCATCAGTATCAGTATGTCATGTTCTCACCACCATCAGTATCAGTATGTCATGTTCTCACCACCATCAGTATCAGTATGTCATGTTCTCACCACCATCAGTATCAGTATGTCATGTTCTCACCACCATCAGTATCAGTATGTCATGTTCTCACCACCATCAGTATAAGTATGTCATTGTGTCACCACCGTCAGTATCAGTAAGTCCTGTTCTCACCACCATCAGTATCAGTATGTCATGTTCTCACCACCATCAATATCAGTATGTCATGTTCTCACCACCATCAGTATCAGTATATCATGTTCTCACCACCATCAGTATCAGTATGTCATGTTCTTACCACCATTAGTATCAGATTGTCATGTTCTCACAACCATCAGTATGTCATGTTCTCACCACCATCAGTATCAGTATGTCATGTTCTCACCACCATCAGTATCAGTATGTCATGTTCTCACCACCATCAGTATCAGTATGTCATGTTCTCACCACCATCAATATCAGTATGTCATGTTCTCACCACCATCAGTATCAGTATGTCATGTTCTCGCCACCATCAGTATCAGTATGTCATGTTCTCGCCACCATCAGTATCAGTATGTCATGTTCTCACCGCCATCAGTATCAGTATGTCATGTTCTCACCACCATCAGTATCAGTATGTCATGTTCTCACCGCCATCAGTATCAGTATGTCATGTTCTCACCACCATCAGTATCAGTATGTCATGTTCTCACCACCATCAGTATCAGTATGTCATGTTCTCACCACCATCAGTATCAGTATGTCATGTTCTCACCACCATCAGTATCAGTATGTCATGTTCTCACCACCATCAGTATCAGAATATCATGTTCTCACCACCATCAGTATCAGTATGTCATGTTCTCACTACCATCAGTATCAGAATGTCATGTTCTCACCACCATCAGTATCAGCATGTCATGTTCTCACCACCATCAGTATCAGTATGTCATGTTCTTATCACCATCAGTATCAGTATGTCATGTTCTCACCACCATCATTTTCAGTATGTCATGTTCTCACCACCATCAGTATCAGTGTGTCATGTTCTCACCACCATCAGTATCAGTGTGTCATGTTCTCACCACTGTCAGTATCAGTATGTCATGTTCTCACCACCGTCAGTATCAGTGTGTCATGTTCTCACCACTGTCAGTATCAGTATGTCATGTTCTCACTACCGTCAGTATCAGTATGTCATGTTCTCACCACCATCAGTATCAGTATGTCATGTTCTCACCGCCATCAATATCAGTATGTCATGTTCTCACCGCCATCAGTATCAGTATGTCATGTTCTCACCACCATCAGTACCAGCATGTCATGTTCTCACCACCATCAGTATCAGTATGTCATGTTCTCACCCCCATCAGTATCAGTATGTCATCTTCTCACCACCATCAGTATGTCATGTTCTTACCACCATCAGTATCAGTATGTCATGTTCTCACCACCATCAGTATCAGTGTGTCATGTTCTCACCACCATCAGTATCAGCATGTCATGTTCTCACCGCCATCAGTATCAGTATGTCATGTTCTCACCGCCATCAGTATCAGTATGTCATGTTCTCACCACCATCAGTACCAGCATGTCATGTTCTCACCACCATCAGTATCAGTATGTCATGTTCTCACCACCATCAGTATCAGTATGTCATCTTCTCACCACCATCAGTATGTCATGTTCTTATCACCATCAGTATCAGTATGTCATGTTCTCACCACCATCAGTATCAGTGTGTCATGTTCTCACCACCATCAGTATCAGCATGTCATGTTCTCACCGCCATCAGTATCAGTATGTCATGTTCTGCCATCAGTATCAGTATGTCATGTTCTCACCACCATCAGTATCAGTATGTCATGTTCTCACCACCATCAGTATCAGTATGTCATGTTCTCACCACCATCAGTACCAGCATGTCATGTTCTCACCACCATCAGTATCAGTATGTCATGTTCTCACCACCATCAGTATCAGTATGTCATCTTCTCACCACCATCAGTATGTCATGTTCTTACCACCATCAGTATCAGTATGTCATGTTCTCACCACCATCAGTATCAGTATGTCATGTTCTCACCACCATCAGTATCAGTATGTCATGTTCTCACCACCATCAGTATCAGTATGTCATGTTCTCACCACCATCAGTATAAGTATGTCATGTTCTCACCACCATCAGTATAAGTATGTCATGTTCTCACCACCATCAGTATCAGTATGTCATGTTCTCACCACCATCAGTATCAGTATGTCATGTTCTCACCACCATCATTATCAGTATGTCATATTCTCACCACCATCAGTATCAGTATGTCATGTTCTCACCACCATCAGTATCAGTATGTCATGTTCTCACCACCATCAGTATCAGTATGTCATGTTCTCACCACCATCAGTATCAGTATGTCATGTTCTCACCACCATCAGTATCAGTATTTCATGTTCTCACCACCATCAGTATCAGTATGTCATGTTCTCACCACCATCAGTATGTCATGTTCTCACCACCATCAGTATCAGTATGTCATGTTCTCACCACCATCAGTATCAGTATTTCATGTTCTCACCACAATCAGTATCAGTATGTCATGTTCTCAGCACCATCAGTATCAGTATGTCATGTTCTCACCACCATCAGTATAAGTATGTCATGTTCTCACCGCCATCACTATCAGTATGTCATGTTCTCACCGCCATCAGTATCAGTATGTCATGTTCTCACCACCATCAGTATCAGTATGTCATGTTCTCACCACCATCAGTATGTCATGTTCTCACCACCATCAGTATCAGTATGTTATGTTCTCACCACCATCAGTATCAGTAATGTCATGTTCTCAGCGCCATCAGTATCAGTATGTCATGTTCTCACCACCATCAGTATCAGTATGTCATGTTCTCACCGCCATTAGTATCAGTATGTCATGTTCTCACCACCATCAGTATGTCATGTTCTCACCACCATCAGTATCAGTATGTCATGTTCTCACCACCATCAGTATAAGTATGTCATGTTCTCAGCACCATCAGTATCAGTATGTCATGTTCTCACCACCATCAGTATCATTATGTCATGTTCTCACCACCATCAGTATCAGTATGTCATGTTCTCACCACCATCAGTATCAGTATGTCATGTTCTCACCACCATCAGTATCAGTATATCATGTTCTCACCACCATCAGTATCAGTATGTCATGTTCTCACCACCATCAGTATCAGTATGTCATGTTCTCAGCACCATCAGTAACAGTGTGTCATGTTCTCACCACCATCAGTATCAGTATGTCATCTTCTCACCACCATCAGTATGTCATGTTCTCACCACCATCAGTATCAGTATGTCATGTTCTCACCACCATCAGTATAAGTATGTCATGTTCTCACCACCATCAGTATCAGTATGTCATGTTCTCACCACCATCAGTATCAGTGTGTCATGTTCTCACCACCATCAGTATCAGTATGTCATGTTCTCACCACCATCAGTATCAGTATGTCATGTTCTCAGCACCATCAGTATCAGTGTGTCATGTTCTCACCGCCATCAGTATAAGTATGTCATGTTCTCACCACCATCAGTATGTCATGTTCTCACCACCATCAGTATCAGTATGTCATGTTCTCACCACCATCAGTATCAGTATGTCATGTTCTCAGCACCATCAGTAAGAGTGTGTCATGTTCTCACCACCATCAGTATCAGTATGTCATCTTCTCACCACCATCAGTATGTCATGTTCTCACCACCATCAGTATCAGTATGTCATGTTCTCACCACCATCAGTATAAGTATGTCATGTTCTCACCACCATCAGTATCAGTATGTCATGTTCTCACCACCATCAGTATCAGTGTGTCATGTTCTCACCACCATCAGTATCAGTATGTCATGTTCTCACCACCATCAGTATCAGTATGTCATGTTCTCACCACCATCAGTATCAGTATGTCATGTTCTCAGCACCATCAGTAACAGTGTGTCATGTTCTCACCACCATCAGTATCAGTATGTCATGTTCTCACCACCATCAGTATCAGTATGTCATGTTCTCATCACCATCAGTATCAGTATGTCATGTTCTCACCACCATCAGTATCAGTATATCATGTTCTCACCACCATCAGTATCAGTATGTCATGTTCTCACCACCATCAGTATCAGTATGTCATCTTCTCACCACCATCAGTAACAGTGTGTCATGTTCTCACCACCATCAGTATCAGTATGTCATCTTCTCACCACCATCAGTATGTCATCTTCTCACCACCATCAGTATGTCATGTTCTCACCACCATCAGTATCAGTATGTCATGTTCTCACCACCATCAGTATAAGTATGTCATGTTCTCACCACCATCAGTATCAGTATGTCATGTTCTCACCACCATCAGTATCAGTGTGTCATGTTCTCACCACCATCAGTATCAGTATGTCATGTTCTCACCACCATCAGTATCAGTATGTCATGTTCTCAGCATCATCAGTATCAGTGTGTCATGTTCTCACCGCCATCAGTATAAGTATGTCATGTTCTCACCACCATCAGTATGTCATGTTCTCACCACCATCAGTATCAGTATGTCATGTTCTCACCACCATCAGTATGTCATGTTCTCACCACCATCAGTATCAGCGTGTCATGTTCTCACCACCATCAGTATCAGTATGTCATGTTCTCACCACCATCAGTATCAGTATGTCATGTTCTCACCACCATCAGTATCAGTATGTCATGTTCTCACCACCATCAGTATCAGTATGTCATGTTCTCACCACCATCAGTATCAGTGTGTCATGTTCTCACCACCATCAGTATCAGTATGTCATTTTCTCACCGCCATCAGTATCAGTATGTCATGGTCTCACCACCATCAGTATCAGTATGTCATGTTCTCACCACCATCAGTATCAGTATGTCATGTTCTCACCACCATCAGTATCAGTATGTCATGTTCTCACCACCATCAGTAATGTCATGTTCTCACCACCATCAGTATCAGTATGTCATGTTCTCACCACCATCAGTATCAGTATGTCATGTTCTCACCACCATCAATATCAGTATGTCATGTTCTCACCACCATCAGTATCAGTATGTCATGTTCTCACCACCATCAGTATCAGTATGTCATGTTCTCACCACCATCAGTATCAGTATGTCATGTTCTCACCACCATCATTATCAGTGTGTCTTGTTCTCACCACCATCAGTATGTTATGTTCTCACCACCATCAGTATCAGTATGTCATGTTCTCACCACCATCAGTATCAGTGTGTCATGTTCTCACCACCATCAGTATCAGTATGTCATGTTCTCACCACCATCAGTATCATTATGTCATGTTCTCACCACCATCAGTATCAGTATGTCATGTTCTCACCACCACCAGTATCAGCATGTCATGTTCTCACCACCATTAGTATCAGCATGTCATGTTCTCACCACCATCAGTATAAGTATGTCATGTTCTCAACACCATCAGTATCAGTATGTCATGTTCTCACCACCATCAGTATCAGTATGTCATGTTCTCACCACCATCAGTATGAGTATGTCATGGTCTCACCACCATCAGTATCAGTATGTCATGTTCTCACCACCATCAGTATCAGTATGTCATGTTCTCACCGCCATCAGTATCAGTATGTCATGTTCTCACCACCATCAGTATCAGTATGTCATGTTCTCACCACCATCAGTATCAGTATGTCATGTTCTCACCACCATCAGTATCAGTATGTCATGTTCTCACCACCATCAGTATCAGCATGTCATGTTCTCACCATCATCAGTATCAGCATGTCATGTTCTCACCACCATCAGTATCAGTATGTCATGTTCTCACCACCATCAGTATCAGTATGTCATGTTCTCACCACCATCAGTATCAGTATGTCATGGTCTCACCACCATCAGTATCAGTATGTCATGTTCTCACCGCCATCAGTATCAGTATGTCATGTTCTCACCGCCATCAGTATCAGTATGTCATGTTCTCACCACCATCAGTAACAGTATGTCATGTTCTCACCACCATCAGTATCAGTATGTCATGTTCTCAACGCCATCAGTATCAGTATGTCATGTTCTCACCGCCATCAGTATCAGTATGTCATGTTCTCACCACCATCAGTATCAGTATGTCATGTTCTCACCACCATCAGTATAAGTATGTCATGTTCTCACCACCATCAGTATCAGTATGTCATGTTCTCACCACCATCAGTATCAGTATGTCATGTTTTCACCACCATCAGTGTCAGTATGTCATGTTCTCACCACCATCAGTATCAGTAATGTCATGTTCTCACCACAATCAGTATCAGTATGTCATGTTCTCACCACCATCAGTATCAGTATGTCATGTTCTCACCACCATCAGTATCAGTATGTCATGTTCTTACCACCATTAGTATCAGATTGTCATGTTCTCACCACCATCAGTATGTCAAGTTCTTACCACCATCAGTATCAGTATGTCATGTTCTCACCACCATCAGTATCAGTATGTCATGTTCTCACCACCATCAGTATCAGTATGTCATGTTCTCACCACCATCAGTATCAGTATGTCATGTTCTCTCCACCATCAGTATCAGTATGTCATGTTCTCACCACCATCAGTGTCAGTATGTCATGTTCTCACCACCATCAGTATCAGTAATGTCATGTTCTCACCACCATCAGTATCAGTATGTCATGTTCTCACCACCATCAGTATCAGTATGTCATGTTCTCACAACCATCAGTATCAGTATGTCATGTTCTCACCACCATCAGTATCAGTATGTCATGTTCTCACCTCCATCAGTATCAGTATGTCATGTTCTCACCACCATCAGTATCAGTATGTCATGTTCTCACCACCATCAGTATCAGTATGTCATGTTCTCACCACCATCAGTATCAGTATGTCATGTTCTCACCACCATCAGTATCAGTATGTCATGTTCTCACCACCATCAGTATCAGTATGTCATGTTCTCACCACCATCAGTATCAGTATGTCATGTTCTCACCACCATCAGTATCACTATGTCATGTTCTCACCACCATCAGTATCAGTATGTCATGTTCTCACCACCATCAGTATCAGTATGTCATGTTCTCACCACCATCAGTATCAGTATGTCATGTTCTCACCACCATCAGTATCAGTATGTCATGTTCTCACCACCATCAGTATCAGTATGTCATGTTCTCACCACCATCAGTATAAGTATGTCATGTTCTCACCACCATCATTATCAGTATGTCATGTTCTCACCACCATCATTATCAGTATGTCATGTTCTCACCACTATCAGTATAAGTATGTCATGTTCTTACCACCATCAGTATCAGTATGTCATGTTCTCACCACTATCAGTATAAGTATGTCATGTTCTTACCACCATCAGTATCAGTATGTCATGTTCTCACCACCATCAGTATCAGTATGTCATGTTCTCACCACCATCAGTATCAGTATGTCATGTTCTCACCACCATCAGTATCAGTAATGTCATGTTCTCACCACCATCAGTATCAGTAATGTCATGTTCTCACCACCATCAGTATCAGTATGTCATGTTCTCACCACCATCAGTATCAGTATGTCATGTTCTCACCACCATCAGTATCAGTGTGTCATGTTCTCACCACCATCAGTATCAGTATGTCATGTTCTCACCACCATCAGTATCAGTATGTCATGTTCTCACCACCATCAGTATCAGTATGTCATGTTCTCACCACCATCAGTATCAGTATGTCATGTTCTCACCACCATCAGTATCAGTGTGTCATGTTCTCACCACCATCAGTATCAGTAATGTCATGTTCTCACCACCATCAGTATCAGTATGTCATTTTCTCACCACCATCAGTATCAGTATGTCATGTTCTTACCACCATCAGTATTAGAATGTCATGTTCTCACCACCATCAGTATCAGTATGTCATGTTCTTACCACCATCAGTATAAGTATGTCATGTTCTTACCACCATCAGTATCAGTGTGTCATGTTCTCACCACCATCAGTATCAGTATGTCATGTTCTTACCACCATCAGTATTAGAATGTCATGTTCTCACCACCATCAGTATCAGTATGTCATGTTCTCGCACACATCAGTATCACAATGTGTTGTGCACAAGCTGCCTGGTGCTTACAAAATTAAATGTTGCTACAGGTCTGCGCATTCTGTGAATAAATTCATTGTACATTTGCTTTATTTCTTATCCACAAATTACCTGGGATAAGTTCATCATTCCGGCAGTCGTACAGCATCCCCAGCGAGAATGGGCGCCCTAGTGCCGGCATTTCTATGGTCGTCTTGGCTGCTGAGCGATTCATGGTCTGCAACAATAGTTATAAATAATAAAAGTCACAGTCCAGAGTAACTTTTTACATTTTTCAGTGATGAGCAAGCAATATAATTTTTTCAAAAAAAATCTTTTTATTAAGAGTTATCAAAGAAATAAGATTTTCAATGCATTCCCTCATAAACATCCATATTACACAAGTAATTTGCAGATCACTAAAATAAAAAACAAGAGTAATAGAGATGTACAGATCCCTTACACTGGGTACAATAACAGAATTTGTTTCATATGTGGAGCCTTAACTATAGTTCTGTTCAATTTGAAACTGGTAGTAGCTTAACCAATTTGTGTTTGAGAAGAAGCAATAAGTAAAGACGGAAGTAGATCCTCTCCTAATAAGTAACTCTGAGACTTATGAGGGGAAGAAAATAACAATTTGAGTCATTGTTATAATAAAAACAAACTTAGGGCCAGATTACGAATGAAGCGCTAACAGACCCGCACAAGTGAAAAGGTGTTTATTGTTGTTGTTTGTACGCTTTGGGTTTAGCGCACGTGTTACAAGTTGAAAGTAAATGTGAACACTTGAGTGCAATCACGATTTACACTAGAACGATTACCGCATACTCTTTTTAACTGTTTCGCAAAACAAAAAAGTGTCACAAAACTCATCAAAAATACATTACATCTACACTCATAATAACACCATCTAATAACAATACATTACACAGTACAGTTACACTTATAATAACCCTATCTAATAAATATACCTTACACAGTACAGTTAGACTTATAATAATACTATCTAATAAATATACATTACACACTACAGTTACACTTATAATAACACCATCTAATAAATATACATTACACAGTACAGTTACACTCATAATAACACTATCTAATAAATATACCTTACACAGTACAGTTACACTTATAATAACACTATCTAATAATTATACCTTACACAGTACAGTTACACTTATAATAACACTATCTAATAAATATACATTATACAGTACAGTTACACTTATAATAACCCTATCTAATAAATATACCTTACACAGTACAGTTAGACTTATAATAACACTATCTAATAAATATACATTACACACTACAGTTACACTTATAATAACACCATCTAATAAATATACATTACACAGTACAGTTACACTCATAATAACACTATCTAATAAATATACCTTACACAGTACAGTTACACTTATAATAACACTATCTAATAATTATACCTTACACAGTACAGTTACACTTATAATAACACTATCTAATAAATATACATTATACAGTACAGTTACACTTATAATAACACTATCTAATAAATATACATTACACAGTACACTTACACTTATAATAACACTATCTAATAATTATACCTTACACTGTACAGTTACACTTATAATAACACTGTCTAATAAATATACATTACACAGTACACATACACTTATAATAACACTATCTAATAATTATACCTTACACTGTACAGTTACACTTATAATAACCCTATCTAATAAATATACATTACACAGTACAGTTACACTTATAATAACCCTATCTAATAAATATACCTTACACAGTACAGTTAGACTTATAATAACACTATCTAATAAATATACCTTACACACTACAGTTACACTTATAATAACACCATCTAATAAATATACATTACACAGTACAGTTACACTCATAATAACACTATCTAATAAATATACCTTACACTTTACAGTTACACTTATAATAACACTATCTAATAAATATACATTACACAGTACACTTACAATTATAATAACACTATCTAATAATTATACCTTACACTGTACAGTTACACTTGTAATAACACTGTCTAATAAATATACCTTACACAGTACAGTTACACTCATAATAACACTATCTAATAAATATACCTTACACAGTACAGTTACACTTATAATAACACTGTCTAATAAATATACCTTACACAGTACAGTTACACTTATAATAACACTAATAAATATACCTTACACAGTACAGTTACACTTATAATAACACTATCTAATAAATATACATTACACAGTACAGTTACACTTATAATAACACTATCTAATAAATATACATTACACAGTACAGTTACACTTATAATAACACTATCTAATAAATATACATTACACAGTACAAATACACTAATAATAACACTATCTAATAAATATACCTTACACAGTACAGTTACACTTATAATAACACCATCTAATAAATATACCTTACACAGTACAGTTACACTTATAATAACACTATCTAATAAATATACACTGCACAGTACAGTTACATTTATAATAACACTATCTAATAAATATACATTACACAGTACAGTTACACTTATAATAACACTATCTAATAAATATACCTTACACAGTACAGTTACACTTATAATAACACTATCTAATAAATATACATTACACAGTACAGTTACACTAATAATAACACTATCTAATAAATATACCTTACACAGTACAGTTACACTTATAATAACACTGTCTAATAAATATACCTTACACAGTACAGTTACACTCATAATAACACTATCTATTAAATATACCTTACACAGTACAGTTACACTTATAATAACACTGTCTAATAAATATACCTTACACAGTACAGTTACACTTATAATAACACTAATAAATATACCTTACACAGTACAGTTACACTTATAATAACACTATCTAATAAATATACATTACACAGTACAGTTACACTTATAATAACACTATCTAATAAATATACATTACACAGTACAGTTACACTTATAATAACACTATCTAATAAATATACATTACACAGTACAGTTACACTAATAATAACACTATCTAATAAATATACCTTACACAGTACAGTTACACTTATAATAACACCATCTAATAAATATACCTTACACAGTACAGTTACACTTATAATAACACTATCTAATAAATATACACTGCACAGTACAGTTACATTTATAATAACACTATCTAATAAATATACATTACACAGTACAGTTACACTTATAATAACACTATCTAATAAATATACACTGCACAGTACAGTTAAACTTATAATAACACCATTTAATAAATATACATTACACAGTACAGTTAAACTTAGAATAACACTATCTAATAAATATACCTTACACAGTACAGTTAAACTTATAATAACACTATCTAATAAATATACCTTACACAGTACAGAAAAACTTATAATAACACTATCTAATAAATATACCTTACACAGTACAGTTAAACTTATAATAACACTATCTAATAAATATACCTTACACAGTACAGTTAAACTTATAATAACACTATCTAATAAATATACCTTACACAGTACAGTTACACTTATAATAATACAATCTAATAAATATACCTTACACAGTACAGTTACATTTATAATAACACTGTCTAATAAATATACATTGCACAGTACAGTTACACTTATAATAACACTATCTAATAAATATACCTTACACAGTACAGTTACACTTATAATAACACTGTCTAATAAATATACCTTACACAGTACAGTTACACTTATAATAACACTGTCTAAACAATATACATTACACAGTACAGTTATACTTATAATAACACTATCTAATAAATATACCTTACACCATACAGTTACACTTATAATAACACTATCTAATAAATATACCTTACACAGTACAGTTACACTTATAATAACACTGTCTAATAAATATACATTACACACTACAGTTACACTTATAATAACACTATCTAATAAATATACCTTACACAGTACAGTTACACTTATAATAACACTATCTAATAAATATACCTTACACAGTACAGTTACACTTATAATAACACTATCTAATAAATATACCTTACACAGTACAGTTACACTTATAATAACACTATCTATTAAACATACATTACACAGTACAGTTACACTTATAATAACACTATCTAATAAATATACATTACACAGTACAGTTACACTTATAATAACACTATCTAATAAATATACCTTACACAGTACAGTTACACTTATAATAACACTATCTAATAAATATACATTACACAGTACAGTTACACTTATAATAACACTACCTAATAAATATACATTACACATTACAGTTACACTTATAATAACACTATCTAATAAATATACCGTACACAGTACAGTTACACTTATAATAGCACTATCTAGTAAATATATCTTACACAGTAGAGTTACACACATAATAACACTATCTGATAAATATGCCTTACACAGTACAGTTACACTTATAATAACATTGTCTAATAAATATACATTACACACTACAGTTACACTTATAATAACACCATCTAATAAATATACATTACACAGTACCGTTACACTTATAATAACACTATCTAATAAATATACATTACACAGTACAGTTACACTTATAATAAAACTATCTAATAAATATACCTTACACAGTACAGTTACACTTATAATGACACTATCTAATAAATATACATTACACACTACAGTTACTCTTATAATAACACCATCTAATAAATATACATTACACAGTACCGTTACACTTATAATAACACTATCTAATAAATATACATTACACAGTACAGTTACACTTATAATAAAACTATCTAATAAATATACCTTACACAGTACAGTTACACTTATAATAACACTATCTAATTAATATACCTTACACAGTACAGTTACACTTATATTAACACTATCTAATAAATATACCTTACACAGTACAGTTACACTTATAACAACACTAACTAATAAATATACATTACACAGTACAGTTACACTTATAATAACACTATCTAATAAATATACATTACACACTACAGTTACACTTATAACACCATCTAATAAATATACCTTACACAGTACAGTTACACTTATAATAACACTATCTAATAAATATACATTACACAGTACAGTTACACTTATAATAACACTATCTAATAGATATACATTACACACTACAGTTACACTTATAATAACACCATCTAATAAATATACATTACACAGTACAGTTACACTTATATTAACACTATCTAATAAATATACCTTACACAGTACAGTTACACTTATAATAACACCATCTAATAAATATACATTACACAGTACAGTTACACTTATAATAACACTATCTAATAAATATACCTTACACAGTACAGTTACAGACCCGCACAAGTGAAAAGGTGTTTATTGTGGTTGTTTGTGCGCTTTGGGTTTAGCGCACATGTTACAAGTTGAAAGTAAATGTGAACACTTGAGTGCAATCACGATTTACACTAGAACGATTACCGCATACTCTTCTTAACTGTTTCGCAAAACAAAAAAGTGTCACAAAACTCATCAAAAATACATTACATCTACACTCATAGTAACACCATCTAATAACAATACATTACACAGTACAGTTACACTTATAATAACCCTATCTAATAAATATACCTTACACAGTACAGTTAGACTTATAATAACACTATCTAATAAATATACATTACACAGTACAGTTACACTTATAATAATACCATCTAATAAATATACCTTACACAGTACAGTTACACTTATAATATCACTATCTAATAAATATACCATACACAGTACAGTTACACTTATAATAACACTATCTAATAATCATACCTTACACAGTACAGTTACACTTATAATAACACTATCTAATAAATATACCTTACACAGTACAGTTACACTTATAATAACACTATCTAATAAATATACATTACACAGTACAGTTACACTAATAATAACACTATCTAATAAATATACATTACACAGTACAGTTACACTAATAATAACACTATCTAATAAATATACCTTACACAGTACAGTTAAACTTATAATAACACTATCTAATAAATATACCTTACACCGTACAGTTACACTTATAATAACACTATCTACTAAATATACATTACACAGTACAGTTACACTTATAATAACACTATCTAATAAATATACATTACATAGTACAGTTACACTTATAATAACACTATCTACTAAATATACATTACACAGTACAGTTACAATTATAATAACACTATATAATAAATATACATTACACACTACAGTTACACTTATAATAACACCATCTAATAAATATACATTACACAGTACCGTTACACTTATAATAACACTATCTAATAAATATATCTTACACAGTACAGTTACACTTATAATAACACTATCTATTAAACATACATTACACAGCACAGTTACACTTATAATAACACTATCTAATAAATATACATAACACAGTACAGTTACACTTATAATAACACTATCTAATAAATATACATTACACAGTACAGTTACACTTATAATAACACTATCTAATAAATATACATTACACATTACAGTTACACTTATAATAACACTATCTAATAAATATACCTTACACAGTACAGTTACACTTATAATAACACTATCTAGTAAATATATCTTACACAGTAGAGTTACACACATAATAACACTATCTAATAAATATACCTTACACAGTACAGTTACAATTATAATAACACTATCTAATAAATATACATTACACACTACAGTTACACTTATAATAACACTATCTAATAAATATACCTTACACAGTATAGTTACACTTATAATAACACTATCTAATAAATATACATTACACAGTACAGTTACACTTATAATAACACTATCTAATAAATATACATTACACATTACAGTTACACTTAAAATAACACTATCTAATAAATATACCTTACACAGTACAGTTACACTTATAATAACACTATCTAATAAATATACATTACACAGTACAGTTACACTTATAATAACACTATCTAATAAATATACATTACATAGTACAGTTACACTTATAATAACACTATCTAATAAATATACATTACACAGTACAGTTACACTTATAATAACACTATCTAATAAATATACATTACACATTACAGTTACACTTATAATAACACTATCTAATAAATATACATTACACAGTACAGTTACACTTATAATAAAACTATCTAATAAATATATCTTACACAGTACAGTTACACTTATAATAACACTATATAATAAATATACATTACACTGTACAGTTACACTTATAATAACACTATCTATTAAACATACATTACACAGCACAGTTACACTTATAATAACACTATCTAATAAATATATATTACACAGTACAGTTACACTTATAATAACACTATCTAATAAATATACCTTACACAGTACAGTTACACTTATAATAACACTGTCTAATAAATATACATAACACAGTACAGTTACACTTATAATAACACTATCTAATAAATATACATTACACAGTACAGTTACACTTATAATAACACTATCTAATAAATATACATTACACAGTACAGTTACACTTATAATAACACTATCTAGTAAATATATCTTACACAGTAGAGTTACACACATAATAACACTATCTAATAAATATACCTTACACAGTACAGTTACACTTATAATAACACTATCTAATAAATATACATTACACAGTACAGTTACACTTATAATAAAACTATCTAATAAATATATCTTACACAGTACAATTACACTTATAATAACACTATCTATTAAACATACATTACACAGCACAGTTACACTTATAATAACACTATCTAATAAATATACATAACACAGTACAGTTACACTTATAATAACACTATCTAATAAATATACATTACACAGTACAGTTATACTTATAATAACACTATCTAATAAATATACCTTACACAGTACAGTTACACTTATAATAACACTATCTAGTAAATATATCTTACACAGTAGAGTTACACACATAATAACACTATCTAATAAACATACCTTACACAGTACAGTTACAATTATAATAACACTATCTAATAAATATACATTACACACTACAGTTACACTTATAATAACACTATCTAATAAATATACCTTACACAGTACAGTTACACTTATAATAACACTATCTAATAAATATACATTACACAGTACAGTTACACTTATAATAACACTCTCTAATAAATATACCTTACACAGTACAGTTACACTTATAATAACACTATCTAATAAATATACCTTACACAGTACAGTTAAACTTATAATAACACTATCTAATAAATATACCTTACACAGTACAGTTACACTTATAATAACACTATCTAATAAATATACATTACACAGTACAGTTACACTTATAATAACACTATCTAATAAATATACATTACACAGTACAGTTATACTTATAATAACACTATCTAATAAATATACATTACACATTACAGTTACACTTAAAATGACACTATCTAATAAATATACCTTACACAGTACAGTTACACTTATAATAACACTATCTAGTAAATATATCTTAGACAGTAGAGTTACACACATAATAACACTATCTAATAAATATACCTTACACAGTACAGTTACACTTATAATAACACTATCTAATAAATATACATTACACATTACAGTTACACTTATAATAACACTATCTAATAAATATACATTACACAGTACAGTTACACTTATAATAACACTATCTAATAAATATACCTTACACAGTACAGTTACACTTATAATAACACTATTTAATAAATATACCTTACACAGTACAGTTACACTTATAATAACACTATCTAATAAATATACCTTACACAGTACAGTTACACTTATAATAACACAATCTAATAAATATACATTACACAGTACAGTTACACTTATAATAATACTCTCTAATAAATATACCTTACACAGTACAGTTACACTTATAATAACACTATGTAATAAATATACATTACACAGTACGGTTACACTCATAATAACACTATCTAATAAATATACATCACAAAGCGCAGTTACACTCATAATAACACTATCTAATAAATATACCTTACACATTGCAGTTACACTTATAACACTATCTAATAAATATACATTACACAGTACAGTTACACTTATAATAACACTATCTAATAAATATACATTACACAGTACAGTTACACTTATAATAACACTATCTAATAAATATGCATTACACAGTACAGTTACACTTATAATAACACTATCTAATAAATATACATTACACAGTACAGTTACACTTATAATAACACTATCTAATAAATATACCTTACACAGTACAGTTACACTTATAATAACACTATCTAATAAATATACCTTACACAGTACAGTTACACTTATAATAACACTATCTAATAAATATACATTACACAGTACAGTTACACTCATAATAACACTATAAATATACATCACAAAGCGCAGTTACACTCCTAATAACACTATCTAATAAATATACCTTACACAGTACAGTTACACTTATAATAACACTATCTAATAAATATACATTACACAGTACAGTTACACTCATAATAACACTATCTAATAAATATACATTACACAGTACAGTTACACTTATAATAACACTATCTAATAAATATACCTTACACAGTACAGTTACACTTATAATAACACTATCTAATAAATATACATTACATAGTACAGTTACACTTATAATAACACTATCTAATAAATATACATTACACAGTACAGTTACACACATAATAACACTATCTAATAAATATACATTACACAGTACAGTTACACTCATAATAACACTATCTAATAAATATACATTACACAGTACAGTTACACTTATAATAACACTATCTAATAAATATACCTTACACAGTACAGTTACACTTATAATAACACTATCTAATAAATATACATTACATAGTACAGTTACACACATAATAACACTATCTAATAAATATACCTTACACAGTACAGTTACACATATAATAACACTATCTAATAAATATACCTTACACAGTACAGTTACACTTATAATAACACTAATAAATATACCTTACACAGTACAGTTACACTTATAATAACACTATCTAATAAATATACATTACACAGTACAGTTACACTTATAATAACACTATCTAATAAATATACCTTACACAGTACAATTACACTTATAATAACACTATCTAATAAATATACATTACACAGTACAGTTACACTTATAATAACACTATCTAATAAATATACATTACACAGTACAGTTACACTTATAATAACACTATCTAATAAATATACCTTACACAGTACAGTTACACTTATAATAACACTATCTAATAAATATACATTACACAGTACAGTTACACTCATAATAACACTATCTAATAAATGTACCTTACACAGTACAGTTACACTTATAATAACACTATCTAATAAATATACATTACACAGTACAGTTACACTCATAATAACACCATCTATTAAAAATTATTGAAAAAAATATTGGAGCCATTTACAGTCAAGTAGATTAAACATGTAAAAGTATATCTATGCACTATTCATATTTAATAAAGTGTCATACTGTGTATTTGCTGTAAATATTTCCCATCCCAATGTTCTATGTATCTTTAAATAGATATTCCTATATATATCTGTATATATCTATACCTATTTATAATCATGTATATATAAAGCTATAAATATATATTGAACCAAATAAACATCAGCTATATGTAGAAATATTTAGTTATGAATAAATAGAACATATTCTGTTATAAAGAACACTGGAATGTGAAATATTAATATTTTCATGTTGGGTTAGCGCACATGAGAATATGAGATTGTATTTGCACGCGAGTAGGCTGTTAGGTTTTCCCCTCACTTTTTTTGCTCCATTGAAATCTATGGGGGAATGCGTTAACGCTTTTTGCGCACATCTGTTTAACTTGTAATACGTGTGCTACCCGACGCACGCAGAAACCTTACTTCTAGCAGAGTTAGCAAGGCGGTGAGTTAAATACCGCTCCACTTGTAATCCGGCCCTTAACATGAAAACAATAACCAGTAGGAAAAAATTATAAAGTAAGAGCTTTCTTTAGACCCATAAAGGGCTGCCTTCACATCTACATATAACTACTGAGCATAAGGGAAACAACAAAAGCATAAACATATCCAACTGTATAGTGAAAGATATCCTGAATTATTCCTGAATATAAAAAGGCTAAATTAGTCATTTGTACAAACAGGTGCATTATAAATATTTCATATGGAGAATAATGTATTTAATAAATGCTCTAATATACAACATAGTCGTAATGACTCATATACTCGGTATTGATTGCAGTTAACTACTAATCAGCCGGTGGTATAACCAAAACTTATACTATTATTACAATAGCACACAATTAAATATGCTAATTTATCCTTAATTGCCTTAATGATAGTGATATTCATGCTGACTCTGGCCATAAGCCCTGATGTTTGGAGAGAGGCCAATATATACATTGAGCAGATAATGTATACAGCCTGTTAGCACTTCTAAATGATAAATATTATCTTGATGCGATTAACAGACCAGGGAATATGAAAACCTGTGTCAGTTACTGTTAAACAATTACCTGTTATACTAATACAGTATTTTGTTAAATATCCTGGTTAATATCTACTCACAAAGCTCTAATCTAGAGAAAACTAAAGAAACCAAAATCTTTATAACATCTAATCAAACAGTCAGCGGATATCCTTTAAAACAATGTTCTGCCCAAAAAGATTAAACAAACCAACATTTAAATTTAGATCTAGCAGTGATTTCCCAAATTCAAATTATGTTTTGAAAGTTTCTGTGTTACTTTAATAACTTAGGATCATATTTTGTATATTTCTGTGTAGCTTTTAGAAATTATGTTGCACCTTGTATTTGCTGCATTGTAAACTAAAACTGACAGTTTCAAAAAATGGGAGGGACAGGGCAGTTCCCTGGGCTGAATATGGGAGTTTCTGGGCTCTCTAACAAGTCTTGTGAAATTTTCTAAGCATTTTAAATACGGTGGTCTCACTGATTTGTCTTGACAGCTGTATGCAGGTAAAGTTTGTTAGAAAAAAATCACAATACACTTATTTTAACTAACAGAGAAGGAATATATACTAAAATATAGACAAAAGCAATTTAAATTGTAGTGAAAATATTTCAGTTTAATTTGTAATTGATGCAAACTGATCCTTTGGCCTCTATTTATCAAGCCGCCAACCGCAAATACGCTGGAATTCTGCAGCGTATTTGTGGAGAGCTTGATTCTCCTTAGTTATCAAAGCCTAAAGACCGGCAAAAGTAGAATTTTGTGACGTAACATACGATCCGCCGGTCTCAGTCCGACACAGATCGATGCTTATGTCATTACAGATGTTCCGAATGCAAATTCAGCACTATCTGACTACTTTTGCTAGTTAACAAATTTCTGCCAGGTACGCTCGGCACTATTCCGGCCCAGTGTGCCATAGGAATCAATGGGAATCTGAAAGCAGCAAAGCTCATGTTTGTTGCTGCCCGATATCCCATTGATTCCTATAGGAGAATAAAAGTTATGTTTACACCTAACACTCTCTAACATGTACCCCGAGTCTAAACACCCCTAATCTGCCGCCCCCGACACCGCCGCCACCTACATTATACTTATTAACCCCTAATCTGCCGCTCCGACACCGCCAACACCTACATTATAATTATTAACCCCTAAACCGCCGCTCCCGGAGCCCAACACCACCTACATTATACTTATTAACCCCTAATCTGCCGCCCCTACACCGGCACCACCTACATTATGTTATTAACCCCTAATCTGCCCCCCCACACCGCTGCCACCTACATAACACTTATTAACCCCTAATCTGCCGTCCCCAACGTCGCCACCACTATATTAAATGTATTAACCCCTAAACCTAAGTCTAACCCTAACACCCCCTAACTTAAATATAATTTAAATAAATCTAAATAAAATTCCTATCATTAACTAAATAATTCCTATTTAAAACTAAATACTTACCTATAAAATAAACCCTAAGGTAGCAACATTATAACTAATAGTTACATTGTAGCTATCTTACGTTTTATTTTTATTTTACAGGCAAGTTTGTATTTATTTTAACTAAGTAGAATATTTACTAAATAGTTATTAACTATTTAATAACTACCTAGCTAAAATAAATACAAAATTACCTGTAAAATAAAACCTAACCTAAGTTACAATAACACCTAACCTAACCCTACAATCAAATGCAATTAAATAAATTACATACAATTAACTAAATTATATACAATTATCTAAAGTACAAAAAAAACAAAAACACTAAATTACAGAAAATAATAAACAAATTACAGAAATTTAAACTAATTACACCTAATCTAATAGCCCTATCAAAATAAAAAAAGCCCCCCCCCAAATAAAAAAAACCCTAGCCTAAACTAATCTACCAATAGCCCTTAAAAGGGCCTTTTGCGGGGCATTGCCCCAAAGTAATCAGCTCTTTTACCTTGAAAAACAAATACAAACAACCCCACCCCAACAGTAAAACCCACCACCCATACAACCAACCCCCCCAAAAAAAATACTAACTAAAAAAAACTAAGCTCCCCATTGCCCTGAAAAGGACATTTGGATGGGCATTGCCCTTAAAAGGGCAGTTAGCTCTTTTGCAGGCCCAAAGCCCTAACCTAAAAATAAAACCCACCCAATACACCCTTAAAAAAACCTAACACTAACTCCCTGAACATCGACTTACCGGGAGACGTCTTCATCCAAGCCGGGCAGAAGTGGTCCTCCAGACGGCAGAAGTCTTCATCCAAGCCGGGCAGAAGAGGTTCTCCAGACGGCAGAAGTCTTCATTCAGACGGCATCTTCTATCTTCATCCATCTGACGCGGAGTCCATCTTCAAGACATCTGACGTGGAGCATCCTCTTCGGCCGACGACTACCCGACGAATGAAGGTTCCTTTAAGTGACGTCATCCAAGATGGCGTCCCTTAGATTCCAATTGGCTGATAGAATTCTATCAGCCAATCGGAATTAAGGTAGAAAAAATCCTATTGGCTGTTTGGATCAGCCAATAGGATTGAAGTTCAATCCTATTGGCTGATTGAATCAGCCAATAGGATTGAGCTTTCATTCTATTGGCTGTTCCAATCAGCCAATAGGATATTTAGGCTAATGGTTAAAATGTATGTTAAACTGTATGTTACTGTTTAAACTCCCTGCTGTTTCAGTTGGGAAACCCCTTGTAGGGGAGACTGTTTTTAAAAAGTGTTTGTTTTTCCGGTTGAAGAAAAAGTTGTTGTTGACTCCCAAGCTATGTGTCGTCTATATCTTGGTGGAAAGGGGTTATTATTACAATTACCAAAAGTAGTTATTTGCTTGTCTCTGCTTACCAAAAAGATATTACAGATCCTACTGCCTCTCTGCTACAATTACCAAGAGTAGTTACTTGCTTGTCTCTGCCTACCCAAAAGATATTACAGATCCTACTGCCTCTCTGCTACAATTACCAAGAGTAGTTACTTGCTTGTCTCTGCCTACCCAAAAGATATTACAGATCCTACTGCCTCTCTTCCCTGGGAGATTATTTCAGACCGGGGCACCCAGTTTACGGCCGAGATTACCCACCAGTTGTGGAGAGCATGTGGGGTGAAACCCATTGTAAATTCCACTTATCACCCCCAGTCTAATGGGCTCTGTGAACGGTTTAATGGAACACTGAAACAGATGCTCCGCACGTTCATAGATACCCAGAAGAACGGGGAGCGGTTTCTACCCCATTTGCTTTTCGCCAACCAGGAGGTACCTCAGGAGTCCACGGGGTTCTCTCCCTTTGAATTATTATTCGGAAGGAGGGTACGGGGTCCCCTAGACTTAATCCGAGAGTATTGGGAGGGGGAAGTCACTAGTGATGGTACTCCTATCGTACCATACATGCTGGAGTTTAGGGAGCGCCTGGAGGCCCTGACTCGGACCATCCGCTCCAACCTTCAGGCGGCCCAAACCCGTCAGCGCCGTTGTATGATAGGGGCGCCAGGGACCGCAGTTTTCAGACTGGGCAGAAGGTGCTAATCTTAAAACCGGTCAAAAATGATAAACTGCAGGCCTCCTGGCAGGGCCCATACAAGGTGGTGGAACAAATCTGTGACACCACCTATGTGATCGGCCCATGTACTGGAGCAGGCGGTAGACGCATGCTCCATGTAAATATGTTGAAGCCGTACCATGAACGCGCATAGGAGGTGAATGCTACTTGCGCCCCTGCCGCGGACAACGCAGACAGTTTACCTCTTCCCGATCTCCTAGGAATGAAGAACAAGAACGAAGGTCTGGGAGAGGTACAATTGGGTGAGTGGTTAAGTCCTCAGGAACGAGCTCAAATAGCAGAGCTACTGCAGGAAAAGAGAGACACGTTCTCCAACGTGCCTGGATATACCCGACTGGCCACCCATAGGGTAGAAACCCCAGGTCACCTCCCCATGCGTCAACCTCCTTACCGCATACCAGAATCGGTGAGAGAACATATGCGGAAGGAGATTGACGAGATGCTACAGTTAGGAGTGATTGAGCACTCGGACAGCCCCTGGGCCTCGCCAGTAGTTCTAGTGCCGAAGCGGGACGGCACGACCCGCTTCTGCGTAGACTACTGGAAACTTAATGATAAAACCGTCTCTGACGCCTACCCTATGCCCCGGATAGATGAGCTCCTGGATAAAATGGCTCGAGGCCAGTACCTCACAACCATAGATCTATGTGTAAGGGGTACTGGCAGATCCCACTAACCAAGGATGCCATCCCCAAATCAGCGTTCATCACACCGTTTGGCCTGTGCCAATTTAAGGTCATGCCATTCGGGATGAAGAACGCTCCGGCTACTTTCCAGCGAATGGTAGATCGGCTACTGGATGGGCCCCAAGAGTACGCATGCGCCTATTTAGACGACATAGCTATATTTAGCAGCTCCTGGGACGAGCATTTGAACCATATAGGGGCGATCCTAGATCGCATTAGGGAGGAAGGATTAACCCTTAAGCCTAGCAAATGTCATATAGGGATGGCAGAGGTCCAGTACCTAGGGCACCGAGTAGGTAGTGGGCAGCAGAAGCCTGAACCGGCCAAGGTAGAGGCTGTAGCCAAGTGGCCCACTCCCCGTACCAAGACCCAAGTGCTAGCCTTTCTAGGTACCGCAGGCTATTATAGGAAGTTCGTACCTAATTATAGTACCCTAGCCAAACCCCTCAACGACCTCACCTGTAAAAACCTTCCTAAGATTGTTACCTGGAGCCCAGAGTGTGAACAAGCATTCCAAGAACTGAAAAACGCTCTCGTAAATGCCCCTATCCTTGCTGCCCCGGATCCAACTAAACGCTTTCTCGTCCATACAGACGCTTCTATGTTTGTATTGGGAGCCATGCTGAGCCAAGTCGGGGCTGATGGCGGCGAGCATCCTGTGGCCTACCTAAGCAGGAAACTGTTACCCCGAGAAGTTAGCTACGTCGACATCGAAAAGGAATGCCTGGCCGTGGTGTGGGCCCTCAAGAAACTTCAGCCATATCTATATGGATAAGAATTTTCCCTGCTCACAGATCACAACCCGTTGGTGTGGCTGAACAGGGTATCCAGAGACAATGCCCAGCTGTTGCGCTGGAGTTTGGCGCTGCAGCCATTTGACTTAACAATCCATTACCGACCTGGGAAGCAAAATGGCAACTCCGACGGGTTGTCCAGACAAACTGAACTTGAACCTTGATCTGTGAACACTCCTCCGGACCTCCACAAGCCAATCCTTTGGGATCAGACTGGGTATGCCGGCTTGGCTCTGGGGGAGCATTGTGGCAAACCTTGCCACTTATGAACTATGCAGGAATTGTTTAGGCTAATGGTTAAAATGTATGTTAAACTGTATGTTACTGTTTAAACTCCCTGCTGTTTCAGTTGGCAAAGGGGAGACTGTTTTTAAAAAGTGTTTGTTTTTCCGGTTGAAGAAAAAGTTGTTGTTGACTCCCAAGCTATGTGTCGTCTAGTTCTTGGTGGAAAGGGGTTATTATTACAATTACCAAGAGTAGTTATTTGCTTGTCTCTGCTTACCAAAAAGATATTACAGATCCTACTGCCTCTCTGCTACAATTACCAAGAGTAGTTACTTGCTTGTCTCTGCCTACCCAAAAGATATTACAGATCCTACTGCCTCTCTGCTACAATTACCAAGAGTAGTTACTTGCTTGTCTCTGCCTACCCAAAAGATATTACAGATCCTACTGCCTCTCTGCTACACTGTTCCAATCAGGATCAGGATTTTTTCTACCTTAATTCCGATTGGCTGACAGAATTCTATCAGCCAATCGGAATCTAAGGGACGCCATCTTGGATGACGTAATTTAAAGGTACCTTCATTCGTCGGGTAGTCATCGGCAGAAGAGGATGCTCCGCATCTGATGTCTTGAAGATGGACCCGCTCCCCGTCGGATAGATGAAGATAGAAGATGCCGTCTGGATGAAGACTTCTGCCGTCTGGAGGACCTCTTCTGCCCGGCTTGGATGAAGACTTATGCCGTCTGGAGGACCACTTCTGCCCGGCTTGGATGAAGACTTCTGCCATCTGGAGGACCACTTCTGCCCGGCTTGTATGAAGACGTCTCCCGGTAAGTCGATCTTCAGGGGGTTAGTGTTAGGTTTTTTTTAAGGGTGTATTGGGTGGGTTTTATTTTTAGGTTAGGGCTTTGGACCTGCAAAAGAGCTAACTGCCCTTTTAAGGGCAATGCCCATCCAAATGACCTTTTTAGGGCAATGGGGAGCTTAGTTTTTTTTAGTTAGTATTTTTTTGGGGGGGTTGGTTGTGTGGGTGGTGGGTTTTACTGTTGGGGGGGTTGTTTGTATTTGTTTTTCAAGGTAAAAGAGCTGATTACTTTGGGGTAATGCCCCGCAAAAGGCCCTTTTAAGGGCTATTGGTAGTTTAGTTTAGGCTAGGGTTTTTTTTATTTTGGGGGGGCTTTTTTATTTTGATAGGGCTATTAGATTAGTTG
Organism: Bombina bombina; assembly: GCF_027579735.1. Classification (NCBI taxonomy): domain Eukaryota; kingdom Metazoa; phylum Chordata; class Amphibia; order Anura; family Bombinatoridae; genus Bombina; species Bombina bombina. The sequence goes on along the minus strand of NC_069503.1, from coordinate 15,821,259 downwards.
TAATTAGTTTACATTTTTGTAATTTGTTTATTATTTTCTGTAATTTAGTGGGGGGGTTTTTTGTACTTTAGATAATTGTATATAATTTAGTTAATTGTATGTAATTTATTTAATTGTATTTAATTGTAGGGTTAGGTTAGGTTTTATTTTACAAGTACTTTTGTATTTATTTTAGCTAGGTAGTTAGTAAATAGTTAATAACTATTTAATAACTATTGTACCTAGTTAAAATAAATACAAACTTGCCTGTAAAATAAAAATAAAACCTAAGCTAGCTACAATGTAACTATTAGTTATATTGTAGCAAGCTTAGGCTTTATTTTCTAGGTAAGTATTTAGTTTTAAATAGAAATTATTTAGTTAATGATATGAATTTTATTTAGATTTATTTAAATTATATTTAAGTTAGGGGTTGTTAGGGTTAGACTTAGGTTTAGGGGTTAATACATTTAATATAGTGGTGGCGACGTTGGGGACGGCAGATTAGGGGTTAATAAGTGTTATGTAGGTGGCAACGGTGTGGGGGGGCAAATTAGGGTTAATAACATAATGTAGGTGGCAGCGGTGTAGGGGGAGCAGATTAGGGGTTAATAACATAATGTAAGTGGCGGTGGTGTAGGGGGTGCAGATTAGGGGTTAATAACATAATGTAGGTGGCGGCGGTGTAGGGGGCAGCAGATTAGGGGTTAATAAGTACAATGTAGGTGGTGATGGGCTCCAGGACTGGCGGTTTAGGGGTTAATACATTTATTTAGTTGCGGCGGGGTCCGGGGGCGGCGGTATAGGGTTAAAACAGTTTAGTATAGTGGCGGTGTTTAGTGACAGGGTACCAATAAAGCTGTGAAAAAGCCGAATAGCAGCGAGATCGATGACTGTTAGTTAACAGTCTGCTGCTCATCGCCCCGTACTTGGTGTGCGGCTTTTTGACAGCTTTTTTGGTAACTTTGGAGAACGTATTCAGGTTCGTGGCAGCGATGTTAGGCGATCTTAGGCAAGCGTATTGGTGCCGGCGAATGCAAGTAAGTTGACGGCTTGATAAGTAGGGGCCATAATATCAGCCCCATGTGATCTCCAGTTACTAAACATGTGCGATGCTAAAAAATGTGTTTTTTTTCATTTGTTAAATAAATAATTTTGTTTTGGCAAATTAGTTATGTTAAGTTAAATCTTTTCTTCGGATCCATTTGTTTTTTCTGATCCATTCTTTATTCATATGTATTATTCTATTCTAAAGTTTAGAATAGAATATTGCATATGAATAAAGAATGGATCCAAAAAAACAAAAGGATCCGAAAAAACAATTTAACTAAACATAACTAGTATGCTGGTGATTGCCGAAACAAAATGATCTAAAACCGTTGCCACCACCCACATCGCCAACACTAAATAAAGCTATTAACCCCTAAACCGCCGTCCCCCCTCATAGTCAACACTAATTAAATCTATTAACCCCTAAACTGCAGTTCCCCGACATCGCCAACACTAACTAAACCTATTAACCCCTCACTCGCAGGTCCCCGACATCGCTGACACTAACTGAAACACTAAATAAACATATTAACTCCTAAACTGCCATTCCCAAACATCGCCAACACTAACTAAACCTATTAACCCCTAAACTGCAGTTCCAAACAACGCTGACACTAACTAAAACACTAAATAAACCTATTAACCTCTAAACTGCCATTCCCAAACGTCGCCAACACTAACTAAACCTATTAACCCCTAAACCGCCAGCCCCCACATCGCAACATCCTAAATTAAACTATATTAACCCCTAAACCTAATACCCCCTAACTTTAACATAATTATTAACTAACTACCTATTTAAAAATAAACACAAACTTACCTGTGTAATAAAAATGAAATCTAAGCTAGCTACAATATAACTATTTACTAACTACCTAGTTAAAATAAATATAAACTTACCTGTGAAATAAAAATAAGTCCTAAGCTTCTACTAATAAAACCTAACATTACTAAAAATAAAAAAAACCTAACTTTACAAAAAATAACAAATGAAATTATCCAAAAAAATAAAAATTATTCCTATTCTAATACCCCAAAATAAAAAAACCCTAATCTATAATAAACTACCAAGGCCCCCTAAAAGGGTCTTTTGCAGGGCATTGCCCTAAAGTTGACAACTCTTTCGCAAAAAAATAAAAACAAATACCCCCTAACATTACAACCCTCCACCCCCCAAACCCACAAAATAAAAATAAACCTAATCTACCCATTGCTCGAAAAGAGTGTTTGTATGGGCATTGCCCTTAAAAGGGCATTCAGCTCTTTTTCGGCCCATTAAAAATAAAAAATGCCTAATCTAAAAAAAAAAAAACACCCCAAAAATAAAAAAAAATCCCATTACAAAAAATAACAAACGAAATTATCCAAAATAATTAAAATTATTCCTATTCTAATAATAATATAATAATAATAATAATATAATAATAATAACTAGTATTTATATAGCGCCTTTCTACCAGTGGGACTCAAAGCGCTTTTTCAGCGCTCGCTCTCGGAATTAACCAAATCCGCAGCTGAATAGTAATAGTCGTTATTATTATCCAATTTAATGGTACTCATTAAAATAATAAACGAAATTATCCAAAAAAATAAAAATTATTCCTATTCTAATACCCCATATAAAAAAAAAAAAAACACCCTAAAATAAAAAAAACCTAATCTATAATAAACTACCAAATCAGCCAATAGGAATGAGAGCTACTTAAATCCTATTGGCTGTTTAAATCAGCCAATAGGATTCAAGCAACTCTCATTCCTATTTGCTGATTTAATGTTTTCAGCCAATAGGAATGCAACGGTACCCCAATATAAAAAGGGTGCCTTGCATTGAATCCTCAGTGTGCAGCGGAAGATTGCATGAAGAGGACCTCCACGTCGGACCGATGGACCTCCACGTGGACCTCCGCCTCAACACATCGACCGCTCCGCCTCCGCAGGGATGAAGAAGATGCCAGTCCCATGATGGAGCCACCTGGAAGATGACGCTTCGCCGCTGGGATGAAGATCGTTTTCCGGACTTAATATTTTTTGTAATTGTAGTTTTAATTTTTTAGCAATCAGGTTTTTTTATTTTTAGTAATGTTATGTTTTATTAGTGTAAACTTAGGTTTTATTTTTATTTCACAGGTAAATTTGTATTTATTTTAACTAGGTAGTTAGCAAATAGTTATATTGTAGCTAGCTTAGGTTTTATTTTTATTTCACAAGTAAGTTTGTATTTATTTTTAAATAGGTAGTTAGTTAATAATTGTAACTTTAATTTCTATTTTAATTATGTTAAAGTTAGGGGGTGTTAGTTTAGGGGTTAATAGTTTAATTTAGGTTGTTGCAATGTGGGGGATAATAGGCTTAGTGTTGGCGATGTTTGGGAACGGAGGTTTAGGGGTTAATATGCTTAGTTAGTGTTTCAGTTAGTGTTGGCGATGTCGGGGGAACTGCAGTTTAGGGGTTAATAGGTTTAGTTAGTGTCGGCGATGTCGGGGAACAGTGGTTTAGGGGTTAATAGCTTTATTTAGTGATTTAGTTGGTGTTGGCGATGTCGGGGAAAGGCGGTTTAGGGGTTAATAGCTTTATTTAGTGATTTAGTTAGTGTTGGCCATGTCGGGGAACTGCGGTTTAGATTAGAACAATGAAAAATTCTGAATATGAATAATGGATTTGAAAATTCAGAAACTGATTGGTCCATTTTTGGAATTTTTCGGGATTTTAGTTATGGTGCCGATTTCGAAATTCGGATGCATTTGAATCTCCGAATCGGCCAAAATTCGTCTGAAAACTAAATTTGTCCGAATCAAAACGCTCATGTCTACCAGTTACCTTCATTCTCCTATGTGAAATTTTGTATCCCAGAGAGGTTCATTATTTTCTATGGAAGGCATCTCTCATCTCTCTGGGACTCCCAGGTTCCCCCCTTTTTCGTAGAAAATTCAGTGAGTTCAGCCCCTGTGAATCTGCTCTATAATTTCTCTCCATTCTAGATAGATAATGTTTGATTACCTGGCAGCTTTTTGATTGCAATTTAAATAGAAGAAATACAAAGTCTAATGTAAATTTAAAAGATAAACATAAATATACAAAGTATGAGACTAATTTGTTAAAGTTACATATAAATTGTGAAGGCACAATCAGAATTTGTAACATCCCAATCCTAAATATACTGCTGTATACTAAATAAAATACAAAATAGAAAGTGCAAAGTTTAAATGTAATAAAAGTTAATTTGAAGTTTAAAGTGATAGCAAATACACAGCACATCTGTCATGACATGCAATGCTATATTGCACTGGGTTTGTCACTAGACATGTGCGATTCGTTTCGGTTCGATTCGGAAATTTGGAAAATTCGGCAAATTCGGCGATTCGGATCGAACCGAATTTCCGAATTAATATTTTGCCGAATTTTCCGAATCGAACCGAATCGATTCGTAAATTCGGATGGCCATTGGGATTACACTAGTATTGTACAGTATGTTAGGTTAACACCTAATATACAGTATAATACTAGTCTAATCCCACCTAACACTTACCGAAATGCCGAATTTACGAACCGAATCGAACCGAAACGAACCGAATCCAGCCGAATTTCTTCGAATCCGAATGAATCCGAAACGAATCCGAAACGAATCGATTCAGAATTTTCCGAATTCTAATCGATCCAAACCGAACTTCGAAAAATTCCGAATCGATCCGAACCGAACTGAACCGAATTTTTTCGCCATGCACATGTCTATTTGTCACATACTGAAATGCAGGGAATTTTCCATGGAGAAGTAAAGCAGAATCCTTAAATATTTCACAAGAGATCTTGCAGTGCTGGATGATCATATTAGAATTAGAATATCTCACCTTAGTGTGAAATGTATTATAAGTTGCAGTTGTTTTTTAATTACCATACTCCTCCGTCCACCAGTAGTGGGATTTGTAATGAAGACTACAGTAAGAACAGCTAGCCACTGTCATTTTATTAGTAAAACTGTTATTGTTTACACTTTCTGATCTCCCCTATTAAGGATATGGCGGCGCTGTATTCCCTCATATATATATATATAGAGCCAGGCTCTTAGTGATGGTGCAGTTAGGTATAAAGACTCACAGCTCATAAGGATACGTGTGAGACTTACAGCTTTCTACCTACCTGCACCATCACTTAGCGCTTAGTTATAGCTCTTTCCAATGTGAGTATTGTTCCCTTTGGGGTTGGATTAGTTGAGCCGTACATACTTCACCATATTTGGGCTTTTTCTGCTACGCATACCTCCTGTGATCCTCTACAATCAAGCGCTTGAGGCATAACATTCTGCCGATTTGAACTCTTTTATATATCCTTGCTGATTTGCACTTCTGTTGTATTTTATTGTATGCATTTATTTTCTCTCACCTCTGCTACGTATAAAACCTATAAGCTCAGGAAAGGAGAGCTAATATAGTGCAGTACAGCCAGAAAATACTCACGGGGTTATGCGAATAAGATAAACTTTATTCCGGACGCTGGAGTCTTCATAAAAACAACAGTATCAGTTCAATGGTTAAAAAGCTCATATAATCTGCTGGTGTGAAACAGTCTAAGAGACACCGGAACTGGCTGCCTTTTCTGTCAAAAGGAAAGTTTATTACAGCATTTATTATTTTTACAATATTGTTATTTTTAACTAGTGTATACGCCTGTACATTTTTTTATTTTCTCTATATGTAGCAGGGACAGGTTTGTGATGTCATCCATTTTACCTGCTTGAGTGTATAGAATGATTTTCAAATAACTCATTTGCCTTTATTTTGTCAGGTGAAATAGCAGCCTTTCCTGCTGAAACAGTCAACTATACTAAAAATGTTAATACTGTGGTAATGGCTTTAGAAAATGTATGTGAAACAGAGACATCAGACGAAATCAACCTTCCAGTGGGGGATGGGAGAGAGAGAGACAAGTCCATTTTAGCTTCTAATTTCCTGAGTACACTGTCATTTTAAGTTGTTTAACTGCAAGTAATTTAAGGGACACTCAAGTCAAAATCAGTTTTAAGACACTGGAACTAAATCCTACTGAGCATGTGCACAAGCGCACATGGTATACGTATACTAGTCTGTGATTGGCTGATGTCTGTCACATGATATAGGGGGCCGGAAAATGGGAGAAAAAATTAATTTGTCAGAAAAAAATCTACTGCTTATTTGAAATTCAAATTGCATCGTGTTTGTATTATGTATTTGTTAATTATGTAATTCTACTGCATGGAGTGGTTCTTAAAACATTATGAGTAGAGCGCTAATTGTGCTAGAAGTAAACTTTTTGCGCTCGTCGGATTGTGCTGCTTTTACGAGTTGAAAGTAAAAAGTTATCGCTCTTGAGCTAACCTGACGCACGCAAAAAGCTGAACTTAGAATATCGCACACATGATAACGTATTCCCCATAGAAGTCAATGGAGCAAAGTGGAAAACACCCAACTCGTGCACAATCTCGATCGCATATTCTCGCAATGTTCTTCACATACAAGAATATGTTCTATTTACCTATTTCTATATATATATCTGATGTTATTTTGGTACAATATATATCTATACACTTGATTATATATATTTAAAGATATACAAAGATATATATATATACACTAGGCGATAAGCCTGCCCAGAGGTCAGTCTATTTTAAAAAAAAAACTACAACCCCAAAGCTAAAATTACAAAAAATAAAAAATGTAAAATTACAGAAAAAAATAAAGCTATCCAAAATAAAAAATGTAAACATAAATCAATACCCCTATAAAAATAAAAAATCCTCCCCAAAATAAAAACACCCCCTAATCTAATACTAAACTACCAATAGCCCTTAAAAGGGCTTTTGTAGGGCATTGCCCTAAGTTAAACAGCTCTTTTACATTTAAAAAAGACTAAATCCCCCTAAAAGTAAAACCTCCCACGCACCAAACCCCCCAAAATAAAAAAAACTAACACAAAAAAAAACTAAAGTACCCATGGGCATTGCCCTTAAAAGGGCATTCAGCTCTTTTACTGCCCTTAAAAGGGCAATCAGCTCTTTTCCAGCCCATTAAATCCCTAATCTTAAAAATAACCACCCCCCCAAAAAAAAATCCTAACACTAAGCCCCAAATAGGTACTCACCGTTCCTGAAGTTCGGCGGAGAAGGTTTTCTTAAAGGCGGCTCCATCATATTCTATCTTCATCCGGAGGGAAGGCGGCGCGAAGCGGAGGTGCAGAGCTGTGGATCCTCAGCAGCGGTCCTCACCAGTGGTGCGGAGTGGAGCTGTCTTCCCCGACACGTGGATCCTCAGCAGCGGTCCTCAACGGTGGCGGTCCTTGGTGGCATGGAGGCTCCTCTTCATCCGATGTCCGTCGTATACTAAAGATTGAATGCAAGGTACCGCAATCAATTTGGGGTACCTTGCATTCCTATTGGTTGAAATTTTAAAATCAGCCAATAGGATTTCAGTAGCTCTCATCCAGTAGATTTCAAATTTTCACCCAATAGGAATGCAAGGTACCCCAATAAATATGGGGTACATTGCATTCAATCTTCAGTGTGCGACAGACGATTGCATGAAGAGGAGCCTCAACGCCGCTGAGGACCGCCGCCACCGAGGACCACTGCCGAGGATCCACACATCAGCAAGACAGCTCCACACCTCCCCTCCTCCTTCGCTCCAGATGAAGATAGAAGATGATGAAACCGCCTGGAAGAAGACCTTCTCCGCCGGACTTCAGAAACAGTGAGTACCTATTTGGAGTTTAGGCTTTTTTATTTAAATTTTTTCTGTGGGTTTTTTTTTAGATAGAGCTTTTTTGGGCTTGAAAAATAGCTGATTGCCCATTTGAGGGCAATGCTCATACAAATGCTCCTTTACGAGCAATGGATAGTTTAGTTTTTTTTAGTGTTTGTTTTTTTTATTTTGGGGGTTTGATGGGTGGGGGGGGGGGTTACTGTTAGGGGGGACTTAGTATTTTTTTGGGTAAAAGAGCTGTTTAACTTAGGGCAATGTCCTTCAAAAGGCCCTTTTAAGGGCTATTAGTAGTTTAGATTAGGGGGTGTTTTATTTTTTATAGGGATTAGGCATAATTTTATTTTTATTTTTTATAGGGATTAGGCATAATTTTATTTTTATTTTTTATAGGGATTAGGCATAATTTTATTTTTATTTTTTTATAGGGATTAGGCATAATTTTATTTTTATTTTTTATAGGGATTAGGCATAATTTTATTTTTATTTTTTTATAAGGATTAGGCATAATTTTATTTTTATTTTTTATAGGGATTAGGCATAATTTTATTTTTATTTTTTATAGGGATTAGGCATAATTTTATTTTTATTTTTTATAAGGATTAGGCATAATTTTATTTTTATTTTTTATAGGGATTAGGCATAATTTTATTTTTATTTTTGATAATTTTGTTTATTTTTTTCTGTAATGTTAGACTTTTTTATTTTTTTTAAATTTTAATTGTAATTTAGTAGTAATTGGGGTTAATTTAGGGGGTGTTAGGTAAGGGTGCTTAGTAATTAAATTAGTTATTTGCATTTTGGGGGGTTTGGTGGTTAAGAGGTTAATAGGTTAATTAGGTTGATTGCGATGTGTGTGTTTGGTGGTTTAGGGGTTAATAGGTTAATTAGGTTTATTGCTATGTGGGGGGGTTGGCGGTTTAAGAGTTAATAGGTTTATTGTGATGTGGGGGTTTGCGGTTTAGGGGTTAATAGGTTAATTAGGTTTTTTGCAATGTGGATGGTTGACGGTTAAGGGGTTTATATTTTAATTATGTTATATGCATATTAGGGGTTAATTAATTTATTATTTTTCGGTGTGGGGGTTGATGGTTTAGGTGTTTGTTAAGATTATTTTTTTTTTTTTTATATTTCGTGCGTGCGGTTATTTTTTTTTATTTTTATTTCTTGCGGACAGTTACGTGTTTTTTAGTTATTTTGTGCGGTTGGGTTTTTTTTTTTAAGGCTTTGGGTTTGCCTACGCTGCATCCAGGTGGATTCTTTTGGCTGCCTCGCGTGGCCAACATTCCTTTGAGGATGCGTGCACAACTGGTGACAGCGACGGATGGGTTATAAATACATATATATATGTATATATATATATTTTTTTTACCTGCAGCTGGGCACAGCTGAGTATAACTTTTTACACAGAACTTACTCTGCTGAGCTGAGGAAATTGTGAGGTAAAATATCTTCCTTTTTTACATAGAGATGCTCAGGTGATATTTTCCTGTCAGCTTTTTACAGTTATACTGCATCAGTTTCAAGTGATTTAGCATATGAGTATTATGTCCCTTTAACTGCAAAGGGCTACGATGCACTTATATATATTTCTATATATGTGTATTTATGTTTTTATATGTGTATATACAGTACTGTGCAAAAGTCTTAGGCCACCATAAAGTTTGACCTTAGAAAATTATTTATCAGTCTCTTTATTAGAATACAACCAGAAAATACAGGATATTTGTATGCAGTCTTAAAAAACAGATAAACCTGCTTCTATAGGCTAAAGTGACAAGTATTTAGTGTGACCTCCCTTACACTTGAGCAATAGCAGGAACCTGGCTCTTGTAAACCTAAAATGGAATGGAACCCTAATTAATGTCATTGCTAACACCTGTATTTATCCTACTATTTCATGTCAAAATGACTGCTGTGAAAAAGGTCTATTACACCAGGTTTGTGCAGACATGCTTGAGCATTACATACACATGTGGTATGAATTTAATTAATGGGAAGCTTGCTAATAAGACCAACTTTCAATCACATCATTCCATTCAAAATGCCAAAGATGACAGAATTTGACAGACTGTAGAATGTATACTTTTGCATCAGCAAGGTCACTCTCAAAGGGAAATCAGCAAACAAACTGGATACTCAAGATGTGGTATTCAAGCTGTTATAAAGAAATTTAAAGAATCAGAAGTCAAGGACAAAAAAAGTACTGGAGGGCTAAGAAAACTTTCAAAATCTGATGAGAAGTTTCTCAGAGTTTCTTCTTTGAGAGACCGGGTGAAGTCCAGCAATGATCTAGCTCAGCATCTGGCATCTTCATCGGGATGCCAATTTGACCCATCTACTATCCGAAGAAGCTTGATTAGTAATGGCCTTTGTGGAAGGGTAGCAGCCAAGAAACCACTTTTTCGGAAAGGGAACAGGGTGAAAAGGCTAAGATATTCTAAAGCTCACAAAGATTGTAATGAAGATCAGTGGAAAAGAGTATTATGGAGTGACAAATCCAAGTTTGAAACGTTTGGGTCCAATCATCGACAATATGTGAGAAAAGGAGTTGGAGAGAGATGGAAGAATGAGTGCTTGTGGCCTTTAGTGAAACATGGTGGAGGGTCTGTCCTGGTTTGGGGCTGCATTTCTGCCAGTGGTGTTGGTGATATTGTCTGAATTGATGGGATCATGAATACTGAAAAGCACAGACAGGTTTTAATTCATCATGCCATTCCTTCTGGAAAGCGCCTGATTAGGAACGGTTGTATTTTTCAGTATGATAACGATCCCAAGCACATTGCTAATGCAGAGAAATCATATTTGGAGAGAAAACCAGCTGATAAAACATTGACAGTCATGGAGTGGCCTACAAAGACCTGAATATTATAGAGGCAGTATGGGATCACCTGGACAGAGAGAGAGAAATAAGACAACCTAAATCTAAAGAAGAACTCTGGGAAATGCTGAAAGAAGCCTGGTATAATATACCAGAAGATTACTTCAGAAACCTTCAGGACAGTCTCCCCAAAAGAGCTCAAGATGTGCTTAGTGCCAAGGGAGGCCACACTAAATACTGACTTTAGTCTGAAGAAGACATTTTGTTCTGAAAATTGTGTTTTTATATTCTGTGTTAATATTTCCTGTATTTTTCTGTTTGTATCTTAATTTGAATGATCATGTAAACTTTGCTAAAACAACAAATCTAATGGTGGCCTAAGACTTTTGCACAGTACTGTATGTCTGTAAATACACACACATATATATATACACACATATATACACACAAATACACACACATATATATACGCACATATATACACACACATATATACACACAAATACACACACACACACACATATATATATATACACACATATACACACATACACATATACACACACATATATATATACACACATATATACACACAAATACACACACATATATACACACAAATGCACACACACACACACACACACACACATATATATATATATATATACACACATATATATACACACACATATACACACACACATATATATATATATATATATATACACACATATATATACACACAAATACACACACACATATATATATATCTATATCTATATATACTGTATATATATATATGCACACACATATATATATATATGCACACATATATACACACACACATTTTTATATATATATATATATATATATATATACACACATACATACACATATATCTTTAGACGTGTATGTGTATGTATATATATATATATTTAGAACTAAAAATAACAGTAGGGAGAGAAACCATACTTTTCAAAAACACCTTGTGAATAGTGTTTATAAATTTGAAAAAACTAGCAGAATTTGATACCTAGCCAGTGTTTAGCTGAGCATAGGCCTGGTGCAGACCCCAAAATAATTATATAGATTCAGTATATTTTTATAGAAGAAAAATATATTTTTTCATAGCAGAGCTATATGAGAATACTATATGTAAAGAAGGGGAATACAGCACTCAGTACGAAATACTCCTAATTGGTCTGATATGCAGATTGAAGGCTGAAACATTTGTATCCAGACACAAAGAACATCTGACACACCTCGGTTAACTCAAAAAGCCATGATATTTATTCCTTATAAAAACAAAGCTAGCATGCAATTATCATAGTACATGTGGGGCCCCACTAAAGTGGATAAATAGACCACAGTATGTATGTGTGTACAGATAACCGTAGAACATAACATGAGCCACAAAATAACAGAGATACATAGATATAAGGATAAGCGGATAATGTCAACAAATAGTGACTAGGACACTGAAAGATATTCAATCTTATTATGCAAAGTCCTGATGAAAAGACTTGATGTATATTGCTTAGAGTCTCTAAGTCACTGAAAAGGCATTAAGCACTGCTGGTCGAAACTGACATTATCGAGGTAAGAACGTCCTCAAATATCATTTCGCCTGAAATCTCCAATCTCAGCAATTTTCAGCTCATTATCCTTGAGCGGCACATGTAATTATAACAAATGCATACGACCTTGTTTGTTGCAGCGTGATCCGGGTATGCTGGGCAAAAAGGCATTCAGGTAAGTGGACTTGGATTCCTCCTCTGACGTCCTTTCACTCCCAACAGGTAACGGTCTGTATCTTTGCTCCAGAGAACACAGGTCAGACTTGAAACCCTGTATGTTGGTAAGCTGATTTCTTACGCCTCTGCCACAGAAACTTTTCCGGCTCCTTTCGAGAGTGCACCCGCCAATCTTTACAGGTGCATCTACTGCTGCTTCAATATGATTAGGTCGACGCGCGTTTCGCCCCACAATGCTGTGCGGTCGGGGCCTCGTCAGGACTGTCAATCAGGAATGGAATTTGCTGCTTTTATTGATTGCTCACCTGCCAGTATAGAAAGGTGTGTTTATACCAGCCAATCATCTTTGTTAAAGGTATGACACCTAATTTTAAGAAAAGCTGTTCGTTTACCCTTCTACTTCACTTTAATATTTACCTATGAAAAACATCAACAGGCACAGGGTTGATATAGATAAAAGTACAGTGTGATATATTTTTGGCGGTCAAGCAAGGTTAGTAGCAAGTTAAGAAGGAAACAAAAAATCACGGCATTTAAAAGAAAACCGAAGTGTGCAGAGCTTGAAACAAACTATGTCAAAGTGACATTCAAAGTGAAACTTATTATTTTCTTGTGTATCTAGACAAAAGGTCTAGAGAAAATTAATGGTTAGACTATACAGAGTGTTAGAAAAATAATAGAGACTTATTTGCTTTATGCCTTCATTTAAGGTGGACCATTGTTTCCACTTGTAGTACTTAAATCCTATAGGTTGGCTGAGATGCAGCTTGTAAGCTAAGGAAATTCCTTTCACCTTGATTATTCGATAGATATTGTTTATATAAATGGTAAAGATTGTAAATACAATAGTGTGAAGAAGTAATTATGTATATAGCTATATAATACTGTCTGTATTCGCTGGGAAAACTATTTTAGTTTAAGAAAGATCCATATTCTATTCTCTCATTCAGGCCAAGAGGGGACACTGTCTGAAGCACATATGTCCACCTTGCTTCTTTTTTAAGAAGACATGCATTATTGTCCCCTCCTCTACCATTCATAATTCCCTGATCAATTGCTATGAACTTTAGGGAGGAAGTATTACTATTGTGGACATCTTTGAAATGTCGTGCTACACTAGTGTCTCTCTCATAAAGGATATCGTCCCGGTGTTCCTGTATCCTGTCCTTAAACATGCGTTTGGTTTTACCTACATAGAACAGGGGACAGGAGCAACTCAGGAGATATACTACACCAACGGTGTTACAATTAGAGAAGCATCTAATGTCAAAATGTTTCCCAGTATTTGCTGAAAATGTTTTACATTTGCGCATATAGGGACAGTATACGCAATGTCCACAGGGGAAGTTACCTTTTACTTGTTGGTGTCTATTCAACCAACATTTATCTGGTTCTGACCTCACAAATCTACTTTTGACTAACTTATCCTTTAAGTTAGGAGATTTCTTTGCAGTCAAAAGAGGTTTGCTTCCAACTTTTTCTACAATTTTGTCATCAAGGGAAAGTAGGTGCCAGTTGTGTGACAAAATCTCTCTTATATTTTGCCATTGGCAATTATAAGTGGTTATGAATCTAATATAGTTTTCATTCTTAACATTTTTCCTGCAATACAGCAGATCATTTCGCTTGAGTTTTCTTACTTTATTTAAAGTTGATTTTATCAAATTATGTGAATATCCTCTATCTAGAAAATTTTTACACATAATCTCTGCATGGTATTCAAATTTCCTTTTTGAGGAACAATTCCTCTTTAGTCTTAGCAATTGGCCATAGGGGATTCCTTTCTTTAGGGACTCAGGGTGACCACTAGATGCCTCCAATAGGCTGTTAGTTGCCGTACTTTTACGATGGTTTTCAGTAGAAATGCTCAAGCCTTCTTTTTTAATGCAAATTTCAAGCAACGGAAGCTCCTTTTCACTATATGCATATGTCAGTAAAATATTACGGTTATTAATGTTGAGTGAATTGACAAATTCTTGTAGGCAAGTAAAAGGTAACTTCCCCTGTGGACATTGCGTATACTGTCCCTATATGCGCAAATGTAAAACATTTTCAGCAAATACTGGGAAACATTTTGACATTAGATGCTCCTCTAATTGTAACACCGTTGGTGTAGTATATCTCCTGTGTTGCTCCTGTCCCCTGTTCTATGTAGGTAAAACCAAACGCATGTTTAAGGACAGGATACAGGAGCACCGGGACGATATCCTTTATGAGAGAGACACTAGTGTAGCACGACATTTCAAAGATGTCCACAATAGTAATACTTCCTCCCTAAAGTTCATAGCAATTGATCAGGGAATTATGAATGGTAGAGGAGGGGACAATAATGCATGTCTTCTTAAAAAAGAAGCAAGGTGGACATATGTGCTTCAGACAGTGTCCCCTCTTGGCCTGAATGAGAGAATAGAATATGGATCTTTCTTAAACTAAAATAGTTTTCCCAGCGAATACAGACAGTATTATATAGCTATATACATAATTACTTCTTCACACTATTGTATTTACAATCTTTACCATTTATATAAACAATATCTATCGAATAATCAAGGTGAAAGGAATTTCCTTAGCTTACAAGCTGCATCTCAGCCAACCTATAGGATTTAAGTACTACAAGTGGAAACAATGGTCCACCTTAAATGAAGGCATAACGCAAATAAGTCTCTATTATTTTTCTAACACTCTGTATAGTCTAACCATTAATTTTCTCTAGACCTTTTGTCTAGATACACAAGAAAATAATAAGTTTCACTTTGAATGTCACTTTGACATAGTTTGTTTCAAGCTCTGCACACTTCGGTTTTCTTTTAAATGCCGTGATTTTTTGTTTCCTTCTTAACTTGCTACTAACCTTGCTTGACCGCCAAAAATATATCACACTGTACTTTTATCTATATCAACCCTGTGCCTGTTGATGTTTTTCATAGGTAAATATTAAAGTGAAGTAGAAGGGTAAACGAACAGCTTTTCTTAAAATTAGGTGTCATACCTTTAACAAAGATGATTGGCTGGTATAAACACACCTTTCTATACTGGCAGGTGAGCAATCAATAAAAGCAGCAAGTTCCATTCCTGATTGACAGTCCTGACGAGGCCCCGACCGCACAGCATTGTGGGGCGAAACGCGCGTCGACCTAATCATATTGAAGCAGCAGTAGATGCACCTGTAAAGATTGGCGGGTGCACTCTCGAAAGGAGCCGGAAAAGTTTCTGTGGCAGAGGCGTAAGAAATCAGCTTACCGACATACAGGGTTTCAAGTCTGACTTGTGTTCTCTGGAGCAAAGATACAGACCGTTACCTGTTGGGAGTGAAAGGACGTCAGAGGAGGAATCCAAGTCCACTTACCTGAATGCCTTTTTGCCCAGCATACCCGGATCACGCTGCAACAAACAAGGTCGTATGCATTTGTTATAATTACATGTGCCGCTCAAGGATAATGAGCTGAAAATTGCTGAGATTGGAGATTTCAGGCGAAATGATATTTGAGGACGTTCTTACCTCGATAATGTCAGTTTCGACCAGCAGTGCTTAATGCCTTTTCAGTGACTTAGAGACTCTAAGCAATATACATCAAGTCTTTTCATCAGGACTTTGCATAATAAGATTGATATCTTTCAGTGTCCTAGTCACTATTTGTTGACATTATCCGCTTATCCTTATATCTATGTATCTCTGTTATTTTGTGGCTCATGTTATGTTCTACGGTTATCTGTACACACATACATACTGTGGTCTATTTATCCACTTTAGTGGGGCCCCACATGTACTATGATA
This sequence comes from Bombina bombina, assembly GCF_027579735.1. Classification (NCBI taxonomy): domain Eukaryota; kingdom Metazoa; phylum Chordata; class Amphibia; order Anura; family Bombinatoridae; genus Bombina; species Bombina bombina. Next base: position 15,805,155 of record NC_069503.1, on the reverse strand, counting down.
ATTGCATGCTAGCTTTGTTTTTATAAGGAATAAATATCATGGCTTTTTGAGTTAACCGAGGTGTGTCAGATGTTCTTTGTGTCTGGATACAAATGTTTCAGCCTTTAATCTGCATATCAGACCAATTAGGAGTATTTCGTACTGAGTGCTGTATTCCCCTTCTTTACACATAGTATTCTCATATAGCTCTGCTATGAAAAAATATATTTTTCTTCTATAAAAATATACTGAATCTATATATATATATATATATATATATATATATATATTTCTTTCATGTAATGAGTCCATGAGCTAGTGACATATGGGATATACAATCCTACCAGGAGGGGCAAAGTTTCCCAAACCTCAAAATGCCTATAAATACACCCCTCACCACACCCACAATTCAGTTTTACAAACTTTGCCTCCCTATGGAGGTGGTGAAGTAAGTTTGTGCTTGATTTTCTTCTGTGATATGCACTTCTCAGCATTTTGAAGCCCGTTTCCTCTCAGAGTGCAGCCTGTTGTTGGAGAGATGTAATTACCTTTTGATTCTATAAGTTTTCCCTCGTGGGAATTCTTTTCATGGGTTCTCTGTTATCGGTCGTAGAGATTCATCTCCTACCTCCCTTTTCAGATCGACAATATACTCTCATATACCATTACCTCTACTGATAACCGTTTCAGTACTGGTTTGGCTATCTGCTATATGTGGATGGGTGTCTTCAGGTAAGTATGTTTTCATTACTTAAGACACTCTCAGCTATGGTTTGGCACTTTATATATTATTGTAAAGTTTTAAATATATATATATTGTACTTATATTTGCCATGAGTCAGGAATCAGGATTATGTTAAAGTGTCAGTAAACTTTAAAAATAATGTTATATAATTCTGCACATAGTGCAGAATTATATAACATTATAGTAGCCAAACATTATAAAACATAATTGTACCCTATTAATTTAAAAAAACAAACGCTGTTTCACAGACCCGCTCTCTGCTCTCTGCTGAGCGGGTCTGTTATATTTAGTCAGCGCATCGGGCCAGCTGTATAGTCACATTCCGGCCCGACCGCGAGCGAGCTGCACTTAGTCTTATGGCGCGGTCGGGCCGGGCTGTGACTATACAGCTGGCCCGATGCGCTGACTAAATATAACAGACCCGCTCAGCAGAGAGCAGAGAGCGGGTCTGTGAAACAGCGTTTGTTTTTTTAAATTAATAGGGTACAATTATGTTTTTTAATGTTTGGCTACTATAATGTTATATAATTCTGCACTATGTGCAGAATTACATAACATTATTTTTAAGGTTTACTGTCCCTTTAATTTCCTTTCTGCAGACTTGTCAGTTTCAATTGGGAAAACATATTTAGGAAGTTATATTTTCTTACCTGGGGTATAGTTTTTCTTTCAAAATTGACTGATTTTTTCATTAAATTTTTTCGGGGGCTAACTTAGGCTCGCGAGGTCACCAAATACTGCTATTTGTGGCGTCATTCTCTAAAATTTTTGTTGCTGATGCAATTCAGAAGGCTTTGTCTGCTATCCCGCCTTCTAATAAACGTAAAAGGTCTTTTGGAACTTCTCAGAATATTGTTGAAATTTCAAATGACCGACTACTGAATTATCCTCCTCTGATGAGGATATATCTATTTCAGAAGATCCTACCTCAGATATTGACACTGATAAATCTACTTATCTCTTTAAAATAGATTATATTCGTAAATTATTAAAAGAAGTGTTGATTACTTTGGATATGGATGAATCTAGTCCTCTAGATACTAAAACTAGTAAACGTTTAAATCGAGTTTACAAGCCTCCTGTAGTTACTCCAGAGGTTTTTCCAGTTCCTGATGCTATTTCTGATATGATCTCTAAGGAATGGAATAGGCCTGGTGCTTCTTTTATTCCTTCTTCCAGGTTTAAAAAGTTGTATCCTTTGCCAACAGCTAGATTAGAGTTATGGGGCTATTTCCACTTTTGCCAGACGTACTACTATTCCTATGGAAGATAGTACCTCTTTTAAGAATCCTTTAGATAGGAAACTTGAATCTTATCTAAGGAAAGATGATTTATTTTCTGGCTATATGCTTAGGCCTGCTATATCCATGGCTGATGTTGCAGCTGCTTCAACGTTTTGGTTGGAAACCTTAGCGCAACAGGAAACAGATCCTGATTTTATCTGTGATGCCATTTTTGATATCATCAAAATTGATGTTAAATCTATGTCTTTAGCTATTTTAGCTAGAAGAGCTTTATGGCTTAAATATTGAAATGCTGATATGGTATCTAAGTCTAGATTACTATCTCTTTCTTTCCAAGGTAACAATTTATTTGATTCTCAGTTGGATTTAATTATTTCAACTGTCACTGGGGGAAAAGGAGTTTTTTTGCCTCAAGATAAAAAATCTAAAGGTAAAGCTAAAGCTTTTAATCGTTTTCGTTCCTTTCGTCTGAATAGAGAACAGAAAACCAATCTTTCCCCCAAGGAATCTGGTTCCACTTGGAAGCCTTCTTCAAGCTGGAATAAATCCAAGCCCTTTAAGAAACCAAAGCCAGCCCTCAAGTCTGAATGAAGGTGTGGTCCTCATTCCAGCTCAGCTGGTGGGGGCAAATTTAAATTTTTTCAAAAAATTTAGGCAGATTCGATCCAAAATCAATGGATTCAGAGTATTGTCTCTCAAGGGTATAAAATAGGATTCAGAGTAAGACCTCCTGTGAGAAGATTTTTTCTTTCACACATCCCGGTAAATCCAGTAAAAGCTCAGGCTTTTCTGAAATGTGTTTCAGATCTGGAACTTTCAGGTGTAATCATACCAGTTCCTTACAGGAACAGGGTCTGGGGTTTTATTCAAATCTATTTATTGTCCCAAAGAAAGAAAATTCATTCAGGCCAGTTCTGGATCTGAAAATATTGTATCGTTTTGTAAGAGTACCAACTTTCAAAATGGTACCTATAAGGACTATTCTGCCTTTTGTTCAGCAAGGTCATTATTAGTGATGTCGCGAACCTAAAAATTTGGGTTCGCGAATAGCGAATGTGAACTTACGCAAATGTTTGCGAACCGGGGCAAACCGCCATAGACTTCAATAGGCAGGCGAATTTTAAAACCCACAGGGACTCTTTCTGGCCACAATAGTGATGGAAAAGTTATTTCAAGGGGACTAACACCTGGATTGTGGCATGCCGGAGGGGGATCCATGGCAAAACTCACATGGAAAATTACATAGTTGATGCAGAGTCTGGTTTTAATCCATAAAGGGCATAAATCACCTAACATTCCTAAATTGTTTGGAATAACGTGCTTTAAAACATCAGGTATGATGTTGTATCGATCAGGTAGTGTAAGGGTTACGCCCGCTTCACAGTGCGCAGTGTAGGTGATATACCTGCCCTGTGACCATGCTTTGCAGACCAGGTATCAGTGGTCAGATGGACCCTTGCCCCAACACTGTGTGCCAGACATGCCATTATAGCAGACTTATATAGCTTTGGCGTTGCTTTTTGGTAATTAGAAGGCTGCTAAATGCCACTGCGCACCACACATGTTTTATGCCCAGCAGTGAAGGGGTTAATAAGGGAGCATGTAGGCAGCTTGTAGAGTTAATTTTAGCTTAAGTGTAGTGTAGTAGACAACCCAAAGTATTGATCTAGGCCCATTTTGGTATATTTCATGCCACCATTTCACCGCCAAATGCGATCAAATAAAAAAAAATTGTTCACTTTTTCACAAACTTTAGGATTCTCACAGAAATTATTTACAAACAACTTATGCAATTATGGCATAAATGGCTGTAAATGCTTCTCTGGGATCCCCTTTGTTCAGAAATAGCAGACTTATATGGCTTTGGTGTTGCTTTTTGGTAATTAGAAGGATGCTAAATGCCACTGCGCACCACACGTGTTTTATGCCCAGCAGTGAAGGGGTTAATTAGGGAGAATGTAGGCAGCTTGTAGAGTTAATTTTAGCTTAAGTGTAGTGTAGTAGACAACCCAAAGTATTGATCTAGGCCCATTTTGGTATACTTCATGCCACCATTTCACCGCCAAATACGATCAAAAAAAATAAATTTGTTCACTTTTTCACAAACTTTAAGTTTCTCACAGAAATTATTTACAAACAACTTATGCAATTATGGCATAAATGGTTGTAAATGCTTCTCTGGGATCCCCTTTGTTCAGAAATAGCAGACTTATATGGCTTTGGCGTTGCTTTTTGGTAATTAGAAGGCTGCTAAATGCCACTGCGCACCACACGTGTTTTATGCCCAGCAGTGAAGGGGTTAATTAGGGAGCATGTAGGAAGCTTGTAGAGTTAATTTTAGCTTAAGTGTAGTGTAGTAGACAACCCAAAGTATTGATCTAGGCCCATTTTGGTATATTTCATGCCACCATTTCACCGCCAAATGCGATCAAATTTAAAAAAAACTTAAATTTTTTCACAATTTTAGGTTTCTCACTGAAATTATTTACAAACAGCGTGTGCAATTATGGCACAAATGGTTGTAAATGCTTCTCTGGGATCCCCTTTGTTCAGAAATAGCAGACATATATGACTTTGGCGTTGCTTTCTGGTAATTAGAAGGCCGCTAAATGCTGCTGCACATCATACGTGTATTATGGCTAGCAGTGAAGGGGTTAATTAGGTAGTTTGTAGGGAGCTTGCAGGGTTAATTTTAGCTTTAGTGTAGAGATCAGCCTCCCACCTGACACATCAGACCCCCTGATCCCTCCCAAATAGCTCACTTCCCTCCCCCACCCCACAATTGTCCCCACCATCTTAAGTACTGGCAGAAAGTCTGCCAGTACTAAAATAAAAGGTTTTTTTTAAAAAATTATTTTTTTAAAGCATATTTACATATGCTGTGGTGTAGCATCCCCCCTTAGCCCCCAACCTCCCTGATCCCCCCCAAAACAGCTCTCTAACTCTCCCCATCTGCCTTATTGACGGCCATCTTGGGTACTGGCAGCTGTCTGCTATTATTTCACAGTCAAAAAAGTGTTGTTTTTTTTAAATGTACACTACTGTTACACCAAATATGAGTGGTGGCACTGGGCTGTGAGCCTGACACACACGCTGGCAGGCAGGCAACTGCAATTAGATTAAACAGGAAAAAAAAAAAGCAGACTGATGTTCTAGCCCTAAAAAGGGCTTTATGGGGTGCTGTCCTTACAGCAGAGATCAGATGAGTCCTTCAGGATTGTAGTGGACACTGAATACACTAGCCTAGCTATCGATTTCCCTATTAAATCAGCAGCAGCTACACTGTCCCTCCTCTCACTAAGAATGCAGCTTCCAAATGAATCTAAAATGGATGCTGTCCAGGAGGTGGGAGGGTCTGGGAGGGAGGGTCTGCTGCTCATTGGCTGTAATGTGTCTTCTGACTGTGAGGTAGAGGGTCAAAGTTTACTCAATGATAAAGAATAGGGGGCGGATCGAACATCGCATATGTCATTGTTCGCCCGCCGCGGCGAACGCGAACTATTCGCCGGCGAACTATTCGCGACATCACTAGTCATTATATGTCCACGATAGATTTACAGGATGCATATCTTCATATTCCGATTCATCCAGATCACTATCGGTTTCTGAGATTCTCTTTTCTAGACAAGCATTACCAATTTGTTGCTCTTCCATTTGGCCTAGCGTCAGCTCCAAGAATTTTTTCAAAGGTTCTTTGTGCCCTACTCTCTGTAATCAGAGAACAGGGTATTGCGCTGTTTCCTTATTTGGACGATATCTTGGTACTAGCTCAGTCTTTACATTTTGCCGAATCTCACACAAATCAACTAGTGTTGTTTCTTCAAAGACATGGTTGGAGGATCAATTTTCCAAAGAGTTTTTTTATTTTGATTTCCTCAGACAAGGGTCACCTTTTTAGGTTTCCAGATAGATTCAGAGTCCATGACTCTGTCTCTAACAGACAAGAGACAAATAAAATTGGTCTCAGCTTGTCAAAACCTTCAGTCCCGATCATTCCCTTCAGTGGCTATGTGCATGGAAGTTTTAGGTTTCATGACTGCAGCATCGGACACGATCCCCTTTGCTCATTTTCATATGAGACTTCTTCAGCTTTGTATGCTGAATCAGTGGTGCAGGGATTATACAAGGATATCACAGTTAATATCCTTAAATCCCAACGTTCGACTTTCTCTGACTTGGTGGTTAGATCACCATTGTCTAGTTCAGGGGGCCTCTTTTGTTCATCCAACCTGGACTGTAGTCACGACAGGTGCAAGTCTTTCAGGTTGGGGAGCTGTCTGGGGGTCTCTGACAGCACAAGGGGTTTGGAATCCTCAAGAGGCGAGGTTACTAATCAATATTTTAGAACTCCATGCTATCTTCAGGGCCCTTCAGTTTTGGCCCCTGTTGAAGAAAGAACCGTTTCTTTGTTTTTAGACAGACAATATCACTACTGTGGCATATGTCAATCATCAGGGTGGGACACACAGTCCCCTAGCTATGAAAGAAGTATCTTGAATACTTTCTTGGGTGGAATCCAGCTCTTGTTTCTGCAGTTCATATCCCAGGTGTAGACAATTGGGAAGCGGATTATCTCAGCCATGGGAGTGGTCTCTCCATCCGGATGTGTTTTTTCAGATTGTTCAGATGTGGGGTCTTCCAGAAATAGATCTGATGGCTTCCCATCTGAACATGAAACTTCCCAGGTACCTATCCAGGTCCAGGGATCCTCAGGCGAAGTCAGTGGATGCTTTAGCAGTTCCTTGGTCTTTCCAACCTGCTTATATCTTCCCGCCTCTAGTCCTTCTTCCACGAGTAATCTCCAAGATAATCATGGAATGATCTTTTGTGTTGCTGGTAGCTCCAGCATGGCCTCACAGGTTTTGGTATGCGGATCTATTCTGAATGTCCAGTTGTCAACCTTGGCCACTTCCTTTAAGACCAGTTCTTCTGTCTCAAGGACCATTTTTCCTTCAGGATCTCTAATCATTAAATTTGAAGGCATGGAAATTGAACGCTTAATGCTTAGTCATGGAGGTTTCTCTGACTCAGTCATTAATACTATGTTACAAGCTCAAAATCAGTTTCTAGAAAGATTTATTATCGAGTTTGGAAGGCTTATATTGCCTGGTGTTCTTCTCACAAATTTTCCTGGCATTCTTTTAGAATTCCTAGAATTTTACAGTTTCTGCAGGATGACTTGGATAAAGGTTTATCTGCAAGTTCCTTGAAGGGACAGATCTCTGCTCTTTCTGTTTTATTTCATAGAAAGATTGCCAAGCTTCCTGATATTTTCTGTTTTGTACAGGCTTTGGTCCGTATCAAGCCTGTTATTAAATCAATTTCTCATCCTTGGAGTCTTAATTTGGTTTTAACGGCTTTACAGGCTCCTCCTTTTGAGCCTATGCATTCTTTGGATATTAAATTACTTTCTTGGAAAGTATTATTCCTTTTGACCATCTCTTCTGCTATAAGAGTTTCCGAATTGTCAGCTCTCACTTGTGAGTCCCCTTTTCTGATTTTTCATCAGGATAAGGCAGTCTTATGGACTTCATTTAAATTCCTTCCTAAGGTTGTGAATTCTGACAACATTAATAGGGAAATTGTTGTTCCCTCTTTGTATCCTAATCCTAAGAATTCCAAGGAGAGATCCTTACATTCTCTGGATGTTGTTAGAGCTTTAAGGTTTTATGTTGAAGCTACTAAAGATTTTATAAAGATTTCTAGTCTATTTGTTATCTTTTCTGGTCCCAGGAAAGGTCAAAAAGCTTCTGCTGTTTCCTTGGCGTCTTGGTTAAAGCATTTGATTCTTCAAGCTTATTTAGAGTCGGGTCAAGTCCCGCCTCAGAGAATCACAGCTCATTCTACTAGATCAGTCTCCACTTCATGGGCTTTTAAGAATGAAGCTTCAGTTGATCAGATTTACAAAGCAGCAACTTGGTCTTCTCTGCATACATTTACTAAATTCTACCGTTTTGATGTATTTACATCTTCAGATGCAATTTTTGGTAGAAAAGTTCTTCAGGCAGCTATTTCACTTTGATTCTTCTGCTTATGTTTTAAGTTTTTTTCTTTTCTGATTATGAGAAAAACTGAATTTTTTTGGTTGTGGATTTAATTTTTCAGCGGAAAATGACTGTTTTTATTTTATCCCTCCCTCTCTAATGACTCTTCCCTGGAGCTCCACATCTTGGGTATTTCTATCCCATACGTCACTAGCTCATGGACTCTTGCCAATTACATGAAACAAAATATAATTTATGTCAGAATTTACCTAATAAATTAATTTATTTCATATTGGCAAGAGTCCATGAGACCCACCCTTTTATTTGGTGGTTATTTATTTCGTATAAAGCACAATTATATTTTCTTCAGATGCTTTTTACTCCTTTTTCTATCCCCCCGCTACTTGGCTATTCGTTAAACTGAATTGTGGGTGTGGTGAGGGGTGTATTTATAGGCATTTTAAGGTTTGGGAAACTTTGCCCCTCCTGGTAGGATTGTATATCCCATATGTCACTAGCTCATGGACTCTTGCCAATATGAAAGAAATGAATGTATCAGGTAAGTTCTTACATAAATTATGTTATTTAATTATATGTTAACTCTTTGAGTGCTAACAATGGCATGGAGCCGTCGCTGAGTTTTACCCTTAGGTGCTAACGACGGCTCCATGCATTTAAACATTATTTTAAAAATGATAAGGGGATCTCTAAATGCATGTAAATAAAGATAAAAATTTGCCTAGCGACCCCCAAAATAGATTTCCCTAAAAAATTAGTCCCTGTTTTTAAAAAATGATCAATTTAAGTATATTAGCTAAATGATCACCATGGTAACAAGCGTTACCTGACTAGTCACCTAGCTAAGAAAAATTACATTCTCCTACTATACGAATACTGATATAATATTTGTAATCACATGAACACCTGGATCATGTGATAACAAATTAATCAATGTTAGAGAGATGCTTTTATTTAAAAAAAAAAAAAAAAATGATATATATATTATAATCAGTCTTTTAGAGCCCTTGGAAGGTGCTCAAAATACCCTCTCTGCACGGCTCTCACCTTTCAAAAACCCTGTGGCCTAGATTTAGAGTTTGGCGGTAGCCGTCAAAACCAGCGTTAGAGGCTCCTAACGCTGGTTTTTACCGCCCTCTGGTATTTAGAGTCAGTCATTAAAGGGTCTAACGCTCACTTTGCAGCCGCGACTTTTCCATACCGCAGATCCCCCTACGCCATTTGCGTATCCTATCTTTTTAATGGGATCTTTCTAATGCCAGTATTTAGAGTCTTGGCTGAAGTGAGCGTTAGAAATCTAACGACAAAACTCCAGCCGCAGAAAAAAGTCAGTAGTTAAGAGCTTTCTGGGCTAACGCCGGTTTATAAAGCTCTTAACTACTGTGCTCTAAAGTACACTAACACCCATAAACTACCTATGTACCCCTAAACCGAGGTCCCCCCACATCGCCGCCACTCTAATTAAATTTTTAAACCCCTAATCTGCCGTCCGCCCGCCGCCGCAAGCTACGATATACTTATGTACCCCTAATCTGCTGCCCCTAACACCGCCGACCCCTATATTATATTTATTAACCCCTAATCTGCCCCCCTCAACGTCGCCTCCACCTGCCTACACTTATTAACCCCTAATCTGCCGACCGGACCGCGCCGCTATTATAATAAAGTTATTAACCCCTAATCCGCCTCACTCCCGCCTCAATAACCCTATAATAAATAGTATTAACCCCTAATCTGCCCTCCCTAACATCACCGACACCTAACTTCAAGTATTAACCCCTAATCTGCCGACCGGATCTCGCCGCTACTATAATAAATGTATTAACCCCTAAAGCTAAGTCTAACCCTAACACTAACACCCCCCTAAGTTAAATATAATTTAAATCTAACGAAATAAATTAACTCTTATTAAATAAATTATTCCTATTTAAAGCTAAATACTTACCTGTAAAATAAACCCTAATATAGCTACAATATAAATTATAATTATATTGTAGCTATTTTAGGATTTATTTTTATTTTACAGGCAACTTTGTATTTATTTTATCTAGGTACAATAGCTATTAAATAGTTAATAACTATTTAATAGTTACCTAGTTAAAATAATTACAAAATTACCTGTAAAATAAATCCTAACCTAAGTTACAATTAAACCTAACACTACACTATCAATAAATAAATTAAATAAAATACCTACAATTATCTACAATTAAACCTAACACTACACTATCAATAAATTAATTAAATAAAATACCTACAATTAAATACAATTAAATAAACTAACTAAAGTACTAAAAATAAAAAAGAACTAAGTTAAAAAAAATTAAAAAATATTTACAAACATTAGAAAAATATTACAACAATTTTAAACTAATTACACCTACTCTAAGCCTCCTAATAAAATAACAAAGCCCCCCAAAATAAAAAAATGCCCTACCCTATTCTAAATTAAAAAAGTTCAAAGCTCTTTTACCTTACCAGCCCTTAAAAGGGCCCTTTGTGGGGCATGCCCCAAAGAATTCAGCTCTTTTGCCTGTAAAAGAAAAATACAACACCCCCCCACATTAAAACCCACCACCCACATACCCCTAATCTAACCCAAAACCCCCTTAAATAAACCTAACACTAAGCCTCTGAAGATCTTCCTACCTTGTCTTCACCACACCGGGTATCACACCGATCCGTCCTGGCTCTGAAGTCTTGATCCAAGCCCAAGCGGGGGCTGAAGAGTGACGTCCATCCTCCGGCTGAAGTCTTGATCCAAGCGGGCAAAAGAGGACATCCGGACCGGCAAACATCTTCATCCAAGCCGCATCTTCTCTGTTCTTCCATCCGATGACGACCGGCTGATCTTCAAGACCTCCAGCACGGATCCATCCATCTTCACCGACGACTTCCCAACGAATGACGGTTCCTTTAAGGGACGTCATCCAAGATGGCGTCCCTTGAATTCCGATTGGCTGATAGGATTCTATCAGCCAATCGGAATTAAGGTAGGAAAATTCTGATTGGCTGATGGAATCAGCCAATCAGATTCAAGTTCAATCCGATTGGGTGATCCGATCAGCCAATCAGATTGAGCTCGCATTCTATTGGCTGATCAGAACAGCCAATACAATGCGAGCTCAATCTGATTGGCTGATTGGATCAGCCAATCGGATTGAACTTGAATTTGATTGGCTGATTCCATCAGCCAATCAGAATTTTCCTACCTTAATTCCGATTGGCTGATAGAATCCTATAAGCCAATCGGAATTCGAGGGATGCCATCTTGGATGACGTCCCTTAAAGGAACCTTCATTTGTCGGGAAGTCGTCGGTGAAGATGGATGGATCCGTGCTGGAGGTCTTGAAGATCAGCCGGTCGTCATCGGATGGAAGAACAGAGAAGATGCGGCTTAGATGAAGATGTTTGCCGGTCTGGATGTCCTCTTCTGCCCGCTTGGATCAAGACTTCAGCCGGAGGATGGACGTCACTCTTCAGCCCCCGCTTGGGCTTGGATCAAGACTTCGGAGCCAGGACGGATCGGTGTGATACCCGGTGTGGTGAAGACAAGGTAGGAAGATCTTCAGGGGCTTAGTGTTAGGTTTATTTAAGGGGGGTTTGGGTTAGATTAGGGGTATGTGGGTGGTGGGTTTTAATGTTGGGGGGGTTGTTTTTTTCTTTTACAGGCAAAAGAGCTGAATTCTTTGGGGCATGCCCCACAAAGGGCCCTTTTAAGGGCTGGTAAGGTAAAAGAGCTTTGAACTTTTTTAATTTAGAATAGGGTAGGGCATTTTTTTATTTTGGGGGGCTTTGTTATTTTATTAGGGGGCTTAGAGTAGGTGTAATTAGTTTAAAATTGTAATATTTTTCTAATGTTTGTAAATATTTTTTTATTTTTTGTAACTTAGTTCTTTTTTATTTTTAGTACTTTAGTTAGTTTATTTAATTGTATTTAATTGTAGGTATTTTATTTAATTAATTTATTGATAGTGTAGTGTTAGGTTTAATTGTAGATAATTGTAGGTATTTTATTTAATTTATTTATTGATAGTGTAGTGTTAGGTTTAATTGTAACTTAGGTTAGGATTTATTTTACAGGTAATTTTGTAATTATTTTAACTAGGTAGCTATTAAATAGTTATTGACTATTTAATAGCTATTGTACCTGGTTAAAATAAATACAAATTACCTGTAAAATAAATATTAATCCTAAAATAGCTACAATATAATTATAATTTATATTGTAGCTATATTAGGGTTTATTTTACAGGTAAGTATTTAGCTTTAAATAGGATTAATTTATTTAATAAGAAATAATTTATTTTGTTAGATTTAAATTATATTTATTTATACTTAGGGGGGTGTTAGTGTTAGGGGGGTGTTAGTGTTAGGGTTAGAATTAGCTTTAGGGGTTAATACATTTATTAGAGTAGCGGTGAGATCCGGTCGGCAGATTAGGGGTTAATTATTGTAGGTAGGTGGAGGCGACGTTGGGGGCGGCAGATTAGGGGTTAATAAATATAATATAGGGGTCGGCGGTGTTAGGGGCAGCAGATTAGGGGTTCATAGGGATAACATAGGTTGTGGTAGTGTACGGAGCGGCAGATTAGGGGTTAATAATAATATGCAGGGGTCAGCGATAGCGGGAGCGGCAGATTAGGGGTTAATAAGTGTAAGGTTAGGGGTGTTTAGACTCGGGGTACATGTTAGGGTGTTAGGTGCAGACTTAGGAAGTGTTTCCGCATAGGAAACAATGGGGCTGCGTTAGGAGCTGAACGCTGCTTTTTTGCAGGTGTTAGGTTTTTTTTCAGCTCAAACAGCCCCATTGTTTTCTATGGGGGAATCGTGCACAAGCACGTTTTTGAAGCTGGCCGCGTCCGTAAGCACCGCTGGTATCGAGAGTTGCAGTGGCGTTAAATATGCTCTACGCTCCCTTTTTGGAGCCTAACGCAGCCCTTCTGTGAACTCTAAATACCAGCGGTATTTAAAAGGTGCGGGGGAAAAAAAGCACGCGTAGCTATCGCACCCCTTTGGCAGCAGAACTCTAAATGTAGCCGTGTATTTTTACTGCAAAGAAGCTTATTTTTATTTTTTTGCAATAAAAATGATATATTTTCTAGCAGCATAATTTCTTTCAAAATATTTATTCACTTTGTAAAGAGAATTATGGCTGAGAATCTGATGAGCGACGAGGAAGCAGCTGAGTTCCTTATAAAATCCGACTTTGTTTCCTTCTTGGATGACGCTAGATCTGCTAGAGAAGATTCTGACAGCGGCTTTGTCCCTGGTGCACCCCTTGGCGCATCAAATAAGGGGCTACATGTATATATAGTGCAACATTTCAGTGCCTAAGAAATAGCTGAACATGTCACTTTACTTAAAAATATTTTCTAACCAAAGCGCCATATTCCGTTAAGTTTTACACACTCCACTTTTGTGCTAGAAATACATGTAGCCCCTCATTGGATGCCCAAAGGGGTGTACTTTATACAGATGTGTACTTTATGTACCCTTTTTAACGTCCCATGTGGCTAGAGCTGTTTAATTGCAGACTTGACAGCCTAAAAAAAGTCTAAAAGAATTGTCTTTTCATTTTTATAGGTGATGTCTGCAATTAAACAGCTGAAGCCATCTGGGAAGTTAAGATACAGTAAATAAAGTGAACATTTTTGGAAAGTACACCCCTTGGTGCATCAAAGAAGGGGCTACATGTATATATAGAACAACATTGGAGCGCACAATATATAACTAAACAGCGCACTTTGCTCAGAATTTTTTTTTTTTTTTAAACAAGTGCAATATTTCCTTATTTGTTACATACTCCAGTTTTGAGATATAAATACAAATAAACCCTCATCTGATAGACCTGGGAGTGTAGTTTCTAAAAATGTATAGTTTAGTTGCCATGGCCTCTAGTTATGAAGCTCCGTATTTTGCTGCCTTCGCCGGCCCCAATACGCCCGCCTAAGTTCGCCTAACCTCGCTGCCGCGGACCTGAATACACTCGCCAAAGTTATTAAAAAAGCTGTCAAAAATCCGCGCACCAAGTACGGGGCGATGAGCAGCGGACTGTGATAGTTATCACACATCGATCTCTCTGCTCTTCGGCTTTTCTACAGCTTTATTAATACCCCTGTCACTAAGCACTCACACTATACTATACTGTTCTACCCTCTATACCAGCGCCCCCGGAGCCCCCCGCAACTAAATAAAGTTATTAACCCCTAAACCGCTGCTCCTAGACCCAGCCGCAACTATAAATAAATGTATTAACCCCTAAACCGCCGCTCCCGGACCCCGCCGCCAACCTACATTATACCTATTAACCCCTATCCTGCCCCCCTATAGTATACCGCCGCCACCCATAATAAATTTATTAACCCTTATCCTGCGGATCCCGCCGCAACTAAATAAATTGTTTAACCCCTAAACCGCTGCTCCCGGACCCCGCCGCCACCTATATTAAACTTATTAACCCCTAATCTGCCCCCCCTACACCATCGCCACCTATATTAAAGTTATTAAACCCTATCCTGCCCCCCTATACCGCCACAACCTATAATAAAATTATTAACCCCTAAACCTAAGTCTAACACTAACCCTAACCCCCCCTAACTTAAATATTAATTAAATAAATCTAAATAAAATTACTATTAGCTAAATTATTCCTATTTAAAACGAAATACTTACCTGTAAAATAAACCCTAATATAGCTACAATGTAATTAATAATTACATTGTAGCTATTTTATGATTTATATTTATTGTACAGGTAACTTTGTATTTATTTTAACTAGGTAGAATAGTTATTAAATAGTTATTAACTATTTAATAACTACCTAGCTTAAAGAAATACAAAATTACCTGTAAAATAAATCCTAACCTAAGTTACAATTAAACCTAACACTACACTATCATTAAATAAATTAAATAAATTATCTACAAATACCTACAATTAAATACAATTAAATAAACTAACTAAAGTACAAAAAATAAAAAAGCTAAGTTACAAAAAATAAAAAAAACTAAGTTACAAAAAATAAAAAATGATTACAAGAATTTTAAGCTACTTACAACTAATCTAAGCCCCCAAATAAAATAACAAAGCCCCCCAAAATAAAAAAATGCCCTACCCTATTCTACATTAAAAAGTAATCAGCTCTTTTACCAGCCCTTAAAAGGGCTTTTTGCGGGGCATTGCCCCAAAGTAATCAGCTCTTTTACCTGTAAATAAAACTAAACCCCCCCAACCTTACAACCCACCACCCACATACCCCTACTCTAACCCACCCAAACCCCCCTTAAAAAAACCTAACACTAACCCCCTGAAGATCTCCCTACCTTGAGTCGTGTTCACCCAGCCGGGCCGAAGTCATCATCCAAGGGGCGCTGAAGAGGTCTTCCATCTGATAGAAGTCTTCATCCAAGGGGCGCTGAAGAGGTCTTCCATTTGATAGAAGTCTTCATCCATGCAGCGTCTTCAATCATCATCCATCCGGAGCGGAGCTGAGCCATCTTCAAACGAGCTGAAGCGGAGCCATCCTCTTCAACCGACGACCTCCCGACGAATGGATATTCCTTTAAGTGACGTCATCCAAGATGGCGTCCCTCGAATTCCGATTGGCTGATAGGATTCTATCAGCCAATCGGAATTAAGGTAGGAAAAATCTGATTGGCTGATTCAATCAGCCAATCAGATTCAAGTTCAATCCAATCAGCCAATCAGATTGAGCTTGCATTCTATTGGCTGATCGGAACAGCCAATAGAATGCAAGCTCAATCTGATTGGCTGATTGGATCAGCCAATCGGATTGAACTTGAATCTGATTGGCTGATTGCATCAGCCAATCAGATTTTTCCTACCTTAATTCCGATTGGCTGATAGAATCCTATCAGCCAATCGGAATTTGAGGGACGCCATCTTGGATGACATCACATAAAGGAATAGCCATTTGTCGGGAAGTCGTCGGTTGAAGAGGATGGCTCCACGTCGGCTCGTTTGAAGATGGCTCCACTCCACTCCGGATGGATGAAGATTGAAGACGCTGCATGGATGAAGACTTCTATCGGATGGAAGACCTCTTCAGCGGCCCTTGGATGAAGACTTTTATCGGATAGAAGACCTCTTAAGCGCCCCTTGGATGATGACTTTGGCCCGGCTGGGTGAACACGACTCAAGGTAGGGAGATCTTCAGGGGGTTAGTGTTAGTTTTTTTTTAAGGGGGTTTGGTTGGGTTAGAGTAGGGGTATGTGGGTGGTAGGTTGTAATGTTGGGGGGGGTTGTAGTTTTTTTTACAGGTAAAAGAGCTGATTACTTTGGGGCAATGCCCCGCAAAAAGCCCTTTTAAGGGCTGGTAAAAGAGCTGATTACTTTTTAATGTAGAATAGGGTAGGGCATTTTTTTATTTTGGGGGGCATTGTTATTTTATTAGGGGGCTTAGATTATGTGTAAGTAGCTTAAAATTCTTGTAATATTTTTTTATTTTTTGTAATTTAGTTTTTTACATTTTTTGTACTTTAGTTAGTTTATTTAATTGTATTTAATTGTAGGTATTTGTAGTTAATTAATTTAATTTATTTAATGATAGTGTAGTGTTAGGTTTAATTGTAACTTAGGTTAGGATTTATTTTACAGGTAATTTTGTATTTATTTTAGCTAGGTATTTATTAAATAGTTAATAACTATTTAATAACTATTGTACCTAGTTAAAATAAATACAAAGTTACCTGTAAAATAAATATAAATCCTAAAATAGCTACAATGTAATTATTAATTACATTGTAGCTATCTTAGGGTTTATTTTACAGGTAAGTATTTAGTTTTAAATAGGAATGATTTAGTTAAAGGGACAGTCTACACCAGAATTGTTAATGTTTTAAAAGATAGATAATCCCTTGTTTCCCCATTCCCTAGTTTTGCATAACCAACACAGTTATATTTATATATTTTTTACCTCTGTGATTATCTTGTATCTAAGCCTCCGCAATCTGCCCCTTTATTTCAGTTCTTTTGACAGACTTGCAGTTTAGCCAATCAGTGATGGCTCACAGGTAACTTCACGTGCATGCGCACAGTGTTATCTATATGAAAAACAAGAACTAACACCCTCTAGTGGTGAAAAACCTGTTAAAATGCATTTTTAAGAGGCGGCCTTCAAGGTCTATGAAATTAGCATATGAACCTCCTAGGTTAAGCTTTCAACTAAGAATACCAAGAGAACAAAGAAAAATTGGTGATAAAAGTAAATTGGAAAATTGTTTAAAATTACATGCCCTATCTGATTCATGAAAGTTTTTTTTGGACTAGACTGTCCTTTTAATGATAGTGTAGTGTTAGGTGTAATTGTAACTTAGGTTAGTTTTTATTTTACAGGTAATTTTGTAATTATTTTAACTAGGTAGCTATTAAATAGTTAATAACTATTTAATAGCTATTGTACCTAGTTAAAATAAATTGAAATTTTCATGTAAAATAAAAATAAATCCTAAAATAGCTACAATATAATTATTAGTTATATTGTAGCTATATTAAGGTTTATTTTAAAGGTAAGTATTTAGTTTTAAATAGGATTAATTTAGTTAATAAGAGTAATATTTATTTAGATGTATTTAATTAATATTTAAGTTAGGGGGGTGTTAGGGTTAGGGTTAGACTTAGGTTTAGGGGTTAATAAATTTATTATAGGTGGCGGCAGTGTAGGGGGGAAGGATAGGGTTTAATAGGTATTATGTAGGTGGCGGCGGTGTCCGGGAGCGGCGGTTTAGGGGTTAACATATTTCTTATAGTTGTGGCGGGATCCAGGAGCAGTGGTTTAGGGGTTAACATGTTTAATATAGGTGGTGGCGGTGTAGGGGGGGGCAGATTAAGGGTGTTTAGACTCGGGGTACATGTTAGGGTGTTAGGTGTACACACTTCCCATAGGAATCAATGGGATGTCGGGCAGCAGCGAACATGAACTTTTGCTATGGTCTGATTCCCATTGATTCCTATGGGATCCGCCACCTCCAGGGCGGCGGATTGAAAACCAGGTACGCTGGGCCGGAAAAGTGCTGAGCGTACCTGCTAGTTTTTTGATAACTCCCAAAAGTAGTCAGATTATGCCGAACTTGCGTTTGGCACATCTGGAGTGACGTAAGAATCGATCTGTGTCGGACTGAGTCCGGCGGATCGTAGCTTACGTCACAAAATTCTACTTTTGCCGGTGTGTAGGGCATGATAACTAGGTCGAATCAGCCTCGCCACAAATACGCTGCGGAATTCCAGCGTATTTGAGGTTGACGGCTTGATAACTAGAGGCCCATATCTTAACTTCCCTGGCGGCTAAAACTGTTTAAATGCCAGTAACAGAATATTATATCTAAACACGCTGTTTTTGACTATATACTAAATTGACATCCCAGCAATAAAACAGTAGAAACCACAGTGACATGTTTTCAGTTTGTACTTATTTTATACATTTATCTACTATAAGTATTTATCCATACAGGTATTGATGATAGAGTTTACAAAAATAAAATTGCATACAGTTAATTATTTCAGACATGTTAACAAATACACATATAATAATGATAGATTTTGAATCTTCAGAGTCTGCTGAAAAAAAACAAACAATATATACGGCTAGATTTAGAGTTTGGCGTTAGCCGTCAAAACCAGCGTTAGAGGCTCCTAACGCTGGTTTTGGGCTACCGCTGGTATTTAGAGTCAGTCAGGAAAGGGTCTAACGTTCACTTTGCAGCCACGACTTTTCCATACCGCAGATCCCCTTACGTCAATTGCGTATCCTATCTTTTCAATGGGATCTTTCTAACGCCAGTATTTAGAGTCGTGGCTGAAGTGAGCGTTAGAAATCTAACGACAAAACTCCAGCCGCAGAAAAAAACCAGGAGTTAAGAGCTTTCTGGGCTAACGCCGGTTCATAAAGCTCTTAACTACTGTGCTCTAAAGTACACTAACACCCATAAACTACCTATGTACCCCTAAACCGAGGCCCCCCCCACATCGCCGCCACTCTATTAATTTTTTTTAACCCCTAATCTGCCGACCGCACACCGCCGCCACCTACGTTATCCCTATGTACCCCTAATCTGCTGCCCCTAATACCGCCGACACCTACATAATATTTATTAACCCCTAATCTGCCGCCCCCGCTATCGCTGACACCTGCATATTTTTTTAACCCCTAATCTGCCGCTCCGTACACCACCGCAACCTACATTATACCTATGTACCCCTAATCTGCTGCCCCTAAAACAGCCGACCCCTATATTATATTTATTAACCCCTAATCTGCCGCCCCCAACGTCGCCTCCACCTACCTACAATTATTAACCCCTAATCTGCCGACCGGACCACACCGCTACTATAATAAATATATTAACCCCTAAAGCTAAGTCTAACCCTAACACTAACACCCCCTAACTTAAATATAATTTAAATCTAACGAAATAAATTAACTCTTATTAAATAAATTATTCCTATTTAAAGCTAAATACTTACCTGTAAAATAAACCCTAATATAGCTACAATATAAATTATAATTATATTGTAGCTATTTTAGGATTAATATTTATTTTACAGGCAACTTTGTATTTATTTTAACTAGGTACAATAACTATTAACTAGTTAAGAACTATTTAATAGTTACCTAGTTAAAATAATTACAAAATTACCTGTAAAATAAATCCTAACCTAAATTACAATTAAACCTAACACTACACTATCAATAAATAAATTAAATAAACTACTTACAATTATCTACAATTAAACCTAACACTACACTATCAATAAATTAATTAAATAAAATACCTACACATAAATACAATGAAATAAACTAACTAAAGTACAAAAAATAAAAAAGAACTAAGTTACAAAAAATAAAAAAATATTTACAAACATTAGAAAAATATTACAACAATTTTAAACGAATTACACCTACTCTAAGCCCCCTAATAAAATAACAAAGACCCCCAAAATAAAAAAATGCCCTACCCTATTCTAAAATTAAAATAGAAAAGCTCTTTTACCTTACCAGCCCTGAAAAGGGCCCTTTGCGGGGCATGCCCCAAAGAATTCAGCTCTTTTGCCTGTAAAAAAAACATACAATACCCCCCCCCAACATTACAACCCACCACCCACATACCCCTAATCTAACCCAAACCCCCCTTAAATAAGCCTAACACTAAGCCCCTGAAGATCTCCCTACCTTGTCTTCACCACGCCGGGTTCACCGATCGATCCAGAAGAGCCTCCGATGTCTTGATCCAAGCCCAAGCGGGGGGCTGAAGATGTCCATGATCCGGCTGAAGTCTTCATCCAAGCGGGAGCTGAAGAGGTCCATGATCCGACTGAAGTCTTCTATCAAGCGGCATCTTCAATCTTCTTTCTTCCGGATCCATGTAGTTCATCCCGCCAACGCGGAACATCCATCTTCACCAACGACTTCCCGACAAATGACGGTTCCTTTAAGGGACGTCATCCAAGATGGCATCCCTCGAATTCCGATTGGCTGATAGGATTCTATCAGCCAATCGGAATTAAGCCAATAGAATGCGAGCTCAATCTGATTGGCTGATCGGATCAGCCAATCGGATTGAACTTGAATCTGATTGGCTGATTCCATCAGCCAATCAGAATTTTCCTACCTTAATTCCGATTGGCTGATAGAATCCTATCAGCCAATCGGAATTCGAGGGACGCCATCTTGGATGATGTCCCATCTTGGATGATGTCGTCGGGAAGTCGTCGGTGAAGATGGATGTTCCGCGTCGGCGGGATGAACTACATGGATCCGGAAGAAAGAAGATTGAAGATGCCGCTTGATAGAAGACTTCAGTCGGATCATGGACCTCTTCAGCTCCCGCTTGGATGAAGACTTCAGCCGGATCATGGACATCTTCAGCCCCCCGCTTGGGCTTGGATCAAGACATCGGAGACTCTTCTGGATTGATCTGTGAACCCGGCGTGGTGAAGACAAGGTAGGGAGATCTTCAGGGGCTTAGTGTTAGGTTTATTTAAGGGGGGTTTGGGTTAGATTAGGGTTATGTGGGTGGTGGGTTGTAATGTTGGGGGGGTATTGTATGTTTTTTTTTTACAGGCAAAAGAGCTGAATTCTTTGGGGCATGCCCCGCAAAGGGCCCTTTTCAGGGCTGGTAAGGTAAAAGAGCTTTTCTATTTTAATTTTAGAATAGGGTAGGGCATTTTTTTATTTTGGGGGGCTTTGTTATTTTATTAGGGGGCTTAGAGTAGGTGTAATTCGTTTAAAATTGTTGTAATATTTTTCTAATGTTTGTAAATATTTTTTTATTTTTTGTAACTTAGTTCTTTTTTATTTTTTGTACTTTAGTTAGTTTATTTCATTGTATTTATTTGTAGGTATTTTATTTAATTAATTTATTGATAGTGTAGTGTTAGGTTTAATTGTAGATAATTGTAGGTAGTTTATTTAATTAATTTATTGATAGTGTAGTGTTAGGTTTAATTGCAACTTAGGTTAGGATTTATTTTACAGGTAATTTTGTAATTATTTTAACTAGGTAGCTATTAAATAGTTATTAACTATTTAATAGCTATTGTACCTGGTTAAAATAAATACAAAGTTGCCTGTAAAATAAATATTAATCATAAAATAGCTACAATATAATTATAATTTATATTGTAGCTATATTAGGATTTATTTTACAGGTAAGTATTTAGCTTTAAATAGGAATAATTTATTTAATAAGAGTTAATTTATTTCGTTAGATAAAAATTATATTTAACTTAGGGGGGTGTTAGGGTTAGACTTAGCTTTAGGGGTTAATACATTTATTATAGTAGCCGTGCGGTCCGGTCGGCAGATTAGGGGTTAATTATTGTAGGTAGGTGGAGGCGACATTGGAGGCGACAGATTAGGGGTTAATAAATATAATATAGGGGTCTGCGGTGTTAGGGGCAGCAGATTAGGGGTACATAGGGATAACGTAGGTTGCGGCGGTGTACGGAGTGGCAGATTAGGGGTTAATAATAATATGCAGGTGTCAGCGATAGCGGGGGCAGCAGATTAGGGGTTAATAAGTGTAAGGTTAGGGGTGTTTAGACTCGGGGTACATGTTAGGGTGTAAGGTGCAGACTTAGGAAGTGTTTCCCCATAGGAAACAATGGGGCTGCGTTAGGAGCTGAACGCTGCTTTTTTGCAGGTGTTAGGTTTTTTTTTCAGCTCAAACTGCCCCATTGTTTCCTATGGGGGAATCATGCACGAGCACGTTTTTGAAGCTGGCCGCGTCCATAAGCAACGCTGGTATCGAGAGTTGCAGTGGCGGTAAATATGCTATACGCTCCCTTTTTGGAGCCTAACGCAGCCCTTCTGTGAACCCTAAATACCAGCGGTATTTAAAGGGTGCAGGAGAAAAAAAGCACACGTAGCTAACGCACCCCTTTGGCCGCAGAACTCTAAATCTAGCCGATAGTTTGTGTAGGTTATTTACACAAACACAACTTCGAAAAGTGTGTGAATGTGAACTGCAACAAAAAGCTCAAAACCAGCTTAGCACACAGGTGGGAAATGGCTTAGTAGCCAAAGGGTTAAAGCCGTTTGCTTGCCTTTTTTCTTACATTTGAGACCTCATATATTTGAGCCCTTATAATTGTTTTGAGCAATATTTGTTATTTATTATTATTAGATGGCATTATCATGAGTATAACTGTACTATGTAATATATTTTGTATGTGTTTTGTGACACTTGTTTGTTCCGCAAAACAGTTAACCACGGCTCTTAGGATGCGCTTACTCAACAAGCATTAACTTAAAATTGCGCTCAAGCTTTCGCATTTACTTTTAACTTGTAATACCAGCGCAAGTAAACCTTTGCAGAAACATAAGCTAAAACTTGATATCGCTCCTGCGCAAACGTTTGCGCTCCACTCATAATTAGACCCAGTATATTACAATCTTTTATTATTATTATTATTATCTATTATTGTATTTTTGATCTGTATAAGATACATATAATCTGTATAAAATGAAGGAGCAATGTCTGCCCTGGTCTTGTCCTGGTTGTTTTGCGGGGGGGGGGGGGGGATGAAGGGGGGGGGTAAGAAGTGTGATCTAAAGTTAACCCTGTGGGTGCTGTACTGACATGTTCTGGGGATTTGCCAGGAAAGAGTAAACAGACCATGCCCTGTATGATGCCAGGGCACAGATTTCATGCTAGCACTACAGCACTACTATGTGACAGTTTAACAGCTCCCTTCATGCTAACATTAACCGTATACTGAGCGCATCTGACTGCAGGACAACAACGTTTTACCGCAAAGACAAAAGGGACTATTTCTTCATTAGAACAAATAGGATTTAAATCTAGTGTTAAATATGATTGCAATTTCACAACAGTGCAGCATTCAGATTGTTTAGTTAAAGGGAAATTCCAGCCACAATTTAATTCCACATGGATGCATTTCAGTTTTGAATAGAAGCATTTTTGCAATATACATGTACTAGCAAAAATGCTTCTAATAAAAGTTATAGCTGTTTCAAAAGTGTATTTAAGTATGCTCTGTGCACAAGCATTTTAAACACAGCACTTGCTCAGTTTGTTAATTGCTGACATGATACATGCCCCACTGGCACTCTGAGCAGCTGCAGTGTTTAAAATGCTGGTGCACTGACAATATCTAGCTATACTTCACATGCATGTGCAGAGTACTGTTACTAAAACAGTGATAAGTTTTTCTAGAAGCATTTTTGCCAATACATGTACAGTATATTGCAAATATGTTTCTATTCAAAGATGTAATTCATCTATGTACTTTACATTTTGACTAGAATGTCCCTTTAATAAAAATAAGTTTTTATTGTTTACATCTTAACATTTTTTTAATGATTAATGGTTGTTTTCCAGAATATTTAGCCTTATGTATCCTGTAAAGTATATAGGTGGTAACATGATTACTGCACAGTCAGCAAGTTATGCAGTAGCTACGTCTATCTGTCTGTCTATCTATCTATCTATCTATCTATCTATCTATCTATCTATCTATCTATCTATCTGTTTATCTCTCTGTCTCTCTGCCTGTCTATCTATGATTGCAGATAACATGTAGTTTACTGTTACTTAGCTGACACTATTTATAATTACCTTGAAGAAATACAGAAACGAACATAATGTTTTTGAGATAAATGTAAATTTACCAGTAAAGAAGATAAACAGAGAATTTCTGCACAAAAAAAACATACGTGTTACATGTGCTTCCGGTTTTGTGCACACAGTCAGGGAGTGACGATGACCAGCAGAGACCAGAGCTCCAGACTGACAGCATAAACTTCTCCTCAATTTCCTCTTGTCACATGCTGAAATATTAAATGCAGCAAATTTGTGGAACTGTAAAAAAACAAACTGTTCCCACAAATGAGCTCTCAGTATTACTAGAGTAGGGCGTTCCAAAAGTGAGAGGCAGTTTAACTGGCACCTAACCAGTGAGTGCAGTGCGTAGCAAGAATTATTTTTTATTATGTTACAGACAGACATACACACACAGGCAGACAGGCAGACGCAGACAGACACACACAGACACACACAGACAGACACACAGACAGACATACACACACAGGCAGACAGGCAGACACAGACAGACACAGACAGACAGACACAGACAGGAACACCGACAGACAGACATACAGACACACAGGCAGATAGCTATAACAACACCATTGTTATTTTATTTTACCGCCAGTGATTTTAATAAATAGCAGCCCCTATGCAGAGAATTGTTGAACATTATTTTCTAGGACTAGAAATAAAAACATATAAATAAAATAGACAGATATTGCTGATGAATGTAAAATTAAGTTCTTGCCTTGATTTTGGTGAATATAGGAGTATTACTGTGAGTATTGCAGGAGTATTACTGTGAGTATTGCAGGAGTATCACTGTGAGTATTGCAGGAGTATTACTGTGAGTAATACAGGAGTATTACTGTGAGTATTGCAGGAGTATTACTGTGAGTATTGCAGGAGTATTACTGTGAGTATTGCAGTACTGTGGGTATTGCAGTAGTGCTACTGTGAGCATTGCAGGGGTACTATTGTGAGTATTGCAAGAGTGTTACTGTGAGTATTGCAGGAGTGTTACTGTGAGTATTGCAGGAGTATTACTGTGAGTATTGCAAAAGTATCAGTGAATATTGTAGGAGTATCACTGAGTATTGTACGAGTATCACTGAGTATTAGAGGAGTATCACTGAGTATTGCAGGAGTATTACTGTGAGTATTGCAGTAGTGTCACTGTGAGCATTGCAGGGGTACTATTGTGAGTATTGCAAGAGTGTTATTGTGAGTATTGCAGAAGTATCACTGGTGTTACTATGAGTATTGCTGGAGTCTTATTGTGAGTAATGCAGGAGTATTACTGTGAGTATTGCAGGAGTGTTACTGATAGTATTGCAGAAGTATCACTGTGAATATTGTAGGAGTATCATTGTGAGTATTACAGGACTATTATTGTGAGTATTGCTGGAGTCTGACTGTGAGTATTGCCGTAGTGTCACTTTGAGTATTGCTGGAGTACTACTGTGAGTATTGCAGGGGTACTACTGTGAATATTGCAGGAGTACTACTTTGAGTATTGCAAGAGTGTTATTGTGAGTATTGCAGGAGTATCACTGGTGTTACTGTGAGTATTCAAGAAGCATTACTGTGAGTATCGCAGTTTAGATTATCTCACCTGAGCACAGAGCTATAGAACATCTCACCTGAGCACAGAGCTATAGCACATCTCACCTGAGCACAGAGCTATAGAACATCTCTCCTGAGCACAGAGCTATAGAACATCTCTCCTGAGCACAGAGCTATAGAACATCTCACCTGAGCACAGAGCTATAGAACATCTCTCCTGAGCACAGAGCTATAGAACATCTCACCTGAGCACAAAGCTATAGAACATCTCTCCTGAGCACAGAGCTATAGATCATCTCTCCTGAGCACAGAGCTATAAATCATCTCTCCTGAGCACAGAGCTATAGATCATCTCTCCTGAGCACAGAGCTATAAATCATCTCTCCTGAGCACAGAGCTATAGATCATCTCTCCTGAGCACAGAACTTTAGATCATCTCACCTGAGCACAGAGCTATAGATCATCTCACCTGAGCACAGAGCTATAGATCATCTCTCCTGAGCACAGAACTTTAGATCATCTCACCTGAGCACAGAGCTATAGATCATCTCACCTGAGCACAGAACTATAGATCATCTCACCTGATCACAGAGCTATAGATCATCTCTCCTGAGCACAGAGCTATAGATCATCTCACCTGATCACAGAGCTATAGATCATCTCTCCTGAGCACAGAGTTATAGATTATCTCACCTGAGCACAGAGCTATAGATCATCTCTCCTGAGCACAGAGCTATAGGTTATCTCACCTGAGCACAGAGCTATAGATCATCTCACCTGAGCACAAAACTATAGATCATCTCTCCTGAGCACAGAGCTATAGATCATCTCACCCGAGCACAGAGTTATAGATCATCTCTCCTGAGCACAGAGCTATAGATCGTCTATCCTGAGCAGAGAGCTATAGATCATCTCACCTGAGCACAGAGCTTTAGATCATCTCACCCGAGCACATCTATAGATCATCTCACCTGAGCACAGAGCTTTAGATCATCTCACCTGAGCACAGAGCTATAGATTATGAGATGATAGATCATCTCACCGGAGTGCAGAGCTTTAGATTATCTCACCTGACCAGAGAGCTTTAGATCATCTCACCTAAGCACAGAGCTATAGATCATCTCACCTAAGCACAGAGCTATAGATCATCTCACCTAAGCACAGAGCTATAGATCATCTCATCTGAGCACAGAGCTATAGATCATCTCACCTGAGCACAGAGCTATAGATCATCTCACCTGAGCACAGAGCTATAGATCATTTCACCTGAGAACAGAGATATAGATCATCTCACCTGAGCACAGAGCTATAGATCATCTCACCTGAGCACAGAGCTATAGATCATCTCACCTGAGCACAGAGCTATAGATCATCTCACCTGAGCACAGAGCTATAAATCATCTCACCTGAGCGCAGAGCTTTAGATCATCTCACCTGAGCACAGAGCTATAGATCATCTCACCTAAGCACAGAGCTATAGATCATCTCATCTGAGCACAGAGCTATAGATCATCTCACCTGAGCACAGAGCTATAGATCATCTCACCTGAGCACAGAGCTATAGATCATCTCACCAGAGCACAGAGCTATAGATCATCTCACCTGAGCACAGAGCTATAGATCATCTCACCAGAGTGCAGAGCTTTAGATCATCTCACCTGAGCACAGAGCTATAGATCATTTCACCTGAGAACAGAGATATAGATGATCTCTCCTGAGCACAGAGCTTTAGATCATCTCACCTGAGCACAGAGCTATATAGATCATCTCTCCTGATAGATCATCTCACCTGATCACATAGCTATAGATCATCTTTCCTGAGCACAGAGCTATAGATTATCTCTCCTGAGCACAGAGCTATAGATCAACTCACCCGAGCACAGAGTTATAGATCATCTCTCCTGAGCACAGAGCTATAGATCATCTCACCTGAGCAGAGAGCTATAGATCATCTCACCTGAGCACAGAGCTTTAGATCATCTCACCTGAGCACAGAGCTATAGATCATCTCACCTGAGCACAGAGCTATAGATTATCTCTCCTAAGAAGAGACCTATAGATAATCTCACCTGAGAACAGATCTTTAGATCATCTCACCTGAGCACAGAGCTATAGATCATCTCACCGGAGTGCAAAGCTTTAGATTATCTCACCTGACCAGAGAGCTTTATATTGTCTCACCTGAGCACAGAGCTATAGATCATCTCACCTAAGCACAGAGCTATAGATCATCTCACCTGAGCACAGAGTTATAGATCATCTCACCTGAGCACAGAGCTATAGATCATATCACCGGAGTTCAGAGCTTTAGATCATCTCTCCTGAGCACAGAGCTATAGATCATCTAACCTGATCACAGAGCTATAGATCATCTCACCTGATCACAGAGCTATAGATCATCTCTCCTGAGCACAGGGCTATAGATTATCTCTCCTGAGCACAGAGCTATAGATCATCTCACCCGAGCACAGAGTTATAGATCATCTCTCCTGAGCACAGAGATATAGATCATCTCACCTGAGCACAGAGCTATAGATCATCTCACCTGATCACAGAACTATAGATCATCTCACCTGAGCACAGAGCTATAGATCATCTCACCTGAGCACAGAGCTATAGATCATCTCACCGGAGTGCAGAGCTTTAGATCATCTCACCTGAGCACAGAGCTATAGATCATCTCACATGAGCACATAGCTATAGATCATCTCACCTGAGCACAGAGCTATAGATCATCTCACCTGAGCACAGAGCTATAGATCATCTCACCTGAGCACAGAGCTATAGATTATCTCACTTTAGCACAGAGCTATAGATCATCTCACCTGAGCACAGAGCTATAGATCATCTCACCTGAGCACTGAGCTATAGATCATCTCACCTGAGCACAGAGCTATAGATTATCTCACTTTAGCACAGAGCTATAGATTATCTCATCTGAGCACAGAGCTATAGATCAACTCACCTGAGCACAGAGCTATAGATCATCTCACCTGAGCACAGAGCTATAGATCATCTCACCTGAGCACAGAGCTATAGATCATCTCACCTGAGCACAGAGCTATAGATCATCTCACCTGAGCACAAAGCTATAGATCATCTCACCTGATCACAGAGCTATAGATCATCTCTCCTGAGCACAGAGTTATAGATCATCTCACCTGAGCACAGAGCTATAGATCATCTCTCCTGAGCACAGAGCTATAGATCATCTCTCCTGAGCACAGAACTTTAGATCATCTCACCTGAGCACAGAGCTATAGATCATCTCACCTGAGCACAGAGCTATAGATCATCTCTCCTGAGCACAGAACTTTAGATCATCTCACCTGAGCACAGAGCTATAGATCATCTCACCTGAGCACAGAACTATAGATCATCTCACCTGATCACAGAGCTATAGATCATCTCTCCTGAGCACAGAGCTATAGATCATCTCACCTGATCACAGAGCTATAGATCATCTCTCCTGAGCACAGAGTTATAGATCATCTCACCTGAGCACAGAGCTATAGATCATCTCTCCTGAGCACAGAGCTATAGGTTATCTCACCTGAGCACAGAGCTATAGATCATCTCACCTGAGCACAGAACTATAGATCATCTCTCCTGAGCACAGAGCTATAGATCATCTCACCCGAGCACAGAGCTATAGATCATCTCTCCTGAGCACAGAACTTTAGATCATCTCACCTGAGCACAGAGCTATAGATCATCTCACCTGAGCACAGAACTATAGATCATCTCACCTGATCACAGAGCTATAGATCATCTCTCCTGAGCACAGAGCTATAGATCATCTCACCTGATCACAGAGCTATAGATCATCTCTCCTGAGCACAGAGTTATAGATCATCTCACCTGAGCACAGAGCTATAGATCATCTCTCCTGAGCACAGAGCTATAGGTTATCTCACCTGAGCACAGAGCTATAGATCATCTCACCTGAGCACAGAACTATAGATCATCTCTCCTGAGCACAGAGCTATAGATCATCTCACCCGAGCACAGAGTTATAGATCATCTCTCCTGAGCACAGAGCTATAGATCGTCTATCCTGAGCAGAGAGCTATAGATCATCTCACCTGAGCACAGAGCTTTAGATCATCTCACCCGAGCACATCTATAGATCATCTCACCTGAGCACAGAGCTTTAGATCATCTCACCTGAGCACAGAGCTATAGATTATGAGATGATAGATCATCTCACCAGAGTGCAGAGCTTTAGATTATCTCACCTGACCAGAGAGCTTTAGATCATCTCACCTAAGCACAGAGCTATAGATCATCTCACCTAAGCACAGAGCTATAGATCATCTCACCTAAGCACAGAGCTATAGATCATCTCATCTGAGCACAGAGCTATAGATCATCTCACCTGAGCACAGAGCTATAGATCATCTCACCTGAGCACAGAGCTATAGATCATTTCACCTGAGAACAGAGATATAGATCATCTCACCTGAGCACAGAGCTATAGATCATCTCACCTGAGCACAGAGCTATAGATCATCTCACCTGAGCACAGAGCTATAAATCATCTCACCTGAGCGCAGAGCTTTAGATCATCTCACCTGAGCACAGAGCTATAGATCATCTCACCTAAGCACAGAGCTATAGATCATCTCATCTGAGCACAGAGCTATAGATCATCTCACCTGAGCACAGAGCTATAGATCATCTCACCTGAGCACAGAGCTATAGATCATCTCACCAGAGCACAGAGCTATAGATCATCTCACCTGAGCACAGAGCTATAGATCATCTCACCAGAGTGCAGAGCTTTAGATCATCTCACCTGAGCACAGAGCTATAGATCATTTCACCTGAGAACAGAGATATAGATGATCTCTCCTGAGCACAGAGCTTTAGATCATCTCACCTGAGCACAGAGCTATATAGATCATCTCTCCTGATAGATCATCTCACCTGATCACATAGCTATAGATCATCTTTCCTGAGCACAGAGCTATAGATTATCTCTCCTGAGCACAGAGCTATAGATCAACTCACCCGAGCACAGAGTTATAGATCATCTCTCCTGAGCACAGAGCTATAGATCATCTCACCTGAGCAGAGAGCTATAGATCATCTCACCTGAGCACAGAGCTTTAGATCATCTCACCTGAGCACAGAGCTTTAGATCATCTCACCTGAGCACAGAGCTATAGATTATCTCTCCTAAGAAGAGACCTATAGATAATCTCACCTGAGAACAGATCTTTAGATCATCTCACCTGAGCACAGAGCTATAGATCATCTCACCGGAGTGCAAAGCTTTAGATTATCTCACCTGACCAGAGAGCTTTATATTGTCTCACCTGAGCACAGAGCTATAGATCATCTCACCTAAGCACAGAGCTATAGATCATCTCACCTGAGCACAGAGTTATAGATCATCTCACCTGAGCACAGAGCTATAGATCATATCACCGGAGTTCAGAGCTTTAGATCATCTCTCCTGAGCACAGAGCTATAGATCATCTAACCTGATCACAGAGCTATAGATCATCTCACCTGATCACAGAGCTATAGATCATCTCTCCTGAGCACAGGGCTATAGATTATCTCTCCTGAGCACAGAGCTATAGATCATCTCACCCGAGCACAGAGTTATAGATCATCTCTCCTGAGCACAGAGATATAGATCATCTCACCTGAGCACAGAGCTATAGATCATCTCACCTGATCACAGAACTATAGATCATCTCACCTGAGCACAGAGCTATAGATCATCTCACCTGAGCACAGAGCTATAGATCATCTCACCGGAGTGCAGAGCTTTAGATCATCTCACCTGAGCACAGAGCTATAGATCATCTCACTTGAGCACATAGCTATAGATCATCTCACCTGAGCACAGAGCTATAGATCATCTCACCTGAGCACAGAGCTATAGATCATCTCACCTGAGCACAGAGCTATAGATTATCTCACTTTAGCACAGAGCTATAGATCATCTCACCTGAGCACAGAGCTATAGATCATCTCACCTGAGCACTGAGCTATAGATCATCTCACCTGAGCACAGAGCTATAGATTATCTCACTTTAGCACAGAGCTATAGATTATCTCATCTGAGCACAGAGCTATAGATCAACTCACCTGAGCACAGAGCTATAGATCATCTCACCTGAGCACAGAGCTATAGATCATCTCACCTGAGCACAGAGCTATAGATCATCTCACCTGAGCACAGAGCTATAGATCATCTCACCTGAGCACAAAGCTATAGATCATCTCACCTGAGCACAGAGCTATAGATCATGTCACCTGAGCACAGAGCTATAGATTATCTCACTTTAGCACAGAGCTATAGATCATCTCACCTGAGCACAGAGCTATAGATTATCTCACTTTAGCACAGAGCTATAGATCATCTCACCTGAGCACAGAGCATTAGATCATCTCACCTGAGCACAGAGCTATAGATCATCTCTCCTGAGCACAGAGCTATAGATTATCTCACCTGAGCACAGAGCTTAAGATTATCTCACCTGAGCACAGAGCTTTAGATCATCTCTCCTGAGCACAGAGCTATAGATCATCTCACCTGAGCACGGAGCTATAGATCATCTCACCTGATCACAGAGCTTTAGATCATCTCTCCTGAGCACAGAGATATAGATCATCTCATCTGAGCACAGAGCTATAGATCATCTCACCTGAGCACAGAGCTATAGATCATCTCACCTGAGCACAGAGCTATAGATCATCTCTCCTGAGCACAGAGCTATAGATCATCTCACCTGAGCACAGAGATATAGATCATCTCACCTGAGCACAGAGCTATAGATCATCTCTCCTGAGCACAGAGCTATAGATCATCTCACCTGAGCACAGAGGTTTAGATCATCTCTCCTGAGCACAGAGCTATAGATCATCTCACCTGATCACAGAGCTTTAGATCATCTCACCTGAGCACAGAGCTATAGATCATCTCACCTGAGCACAGAGCTATAGATCATCTCACCTGAGCACAGAGCTATAGATCATTTCACCTGAGCACAGAGCTTTAGATCATCTCACCTGAGCACAGAGCTATAGATCATCTCCCCTGAGCACAGAGCTTTAGATCATCTCACCTGAGCACAGAGCTATAGATTATCTCACTTTAGCACAGAGCTATAGATTATCTCATCTGAGCACAGAGCTATAGATCAACTCACCTAAACACAGAGCTATATATCATCTCACCTGAGCACAGAGCTATAAATCATCTCTCCTGAGCACAGAGCTATAGATCATCTCACCTGAGCACAGAGCTATAAATCATCTCTCCTGAGCACAGAGCTATAGATCATCTCACCTGAGCACAGAGCTATAGATTATCTCACTTTAGCACAGAGCTATAGATCATCTCACCTGAGCACAGAGCTATAGATTATCTCACTTTAGCACAGAGCTATAGATCATCTCACCTGAGCACAGAGCTATAGATCATCTCACCTGAGCACAGAGCTATAGATCATCTCACCTGAGCACAGAGCTATAGATCATCTCACCTGAGCACAGAGCTATAGATTATCTCACTTTAGCACAGAGCTATAGATCATCTCACCTGAGCACAGAGCTATAGATCATCTCACCTGAGCACAGAGCTATAGATCATCTCACCTGAGCACAGAGCTATAGATCATCTCACCTGAGCACAGAGCTATAGATCATCTCACCTGAGCACAGAGCTATAGATTATCTCACTTTAGCACAGAGCTATAGATTATCTCTGTGATGAGAGCAGGATGTGATGTCACTAGCTTGTGGGCGGGGCTTAGGTCCGGTGTCTGTGTCGCAGTTAGTTTAGTACAATCAACCTGACTAGATGAGTATTGTTATGCTCTGCAATAAAATAGAGTTGTACCATCATTGCTGTGTCCTGCATATGTCCTGCATCTCATGACATGGTGTCAGAAGTTCTGGACTACGCTTCTGTTTCTGATGATGACAATGTCACAGTTTACCCCACCTGAGCCTTTTGACTTCTCTTAGCCTGCAGCTTGGCCCACATGGCGTCAGCGGTTTCAGCGCTTCAGGATTGCTTCCAAAATAAACAAGGAGAGTGGTGATGTACAAGTTAATTCTCTTTTATACTCTATGGGGAAAGATGTGGAGCCAGTGTTCAATGCTTTTACTTTCCAAGAAGGGGAAGAATTTAACTTTGATATAGTTATGGATAAACTCAGTGCCCACTTTGTGCCCAAAAGAAATGTGATTCATGAGAGAGCTTGTTTTCACAAACGTAATCAGCGTGTGGGAGAATCTGTGGAGTCATTTGTGCGCAGCCTGTATGAACTAGCTGAATTCTGTGAGTTTGGTGTTGCTAAAGAAGAGCAAATCAGAGACAGAATAGTTATTGGAATTGCAGGTGCTGAAGTCTCACTGAAGCTGCAGTTAGAGCCTGATTTAACGTTAGATGGGGCTATTAGGATGGCCCGCCAGAGTGAACTGGTGAAAAAGCAAAGTGCTGATCTGAGGTCTGAGAGTATTGTGGATGAAGTACAACAGTCTAGGAAAACTGCTAGTGAAAGGCACAGTGTGAGCGGTAGATCTAAAGTACTGGAAAGGCCTAGAAGTGGATGGGCGCAACATGCCCGATGCACACGGTGCTACCGGGCCCATGATCAGAGTGTTATATGCCCGGCCAGAGATAAAAGATGCAGAAAATGTAACAGAATGGGCCATTTTGAAGTGGTGTGTAAAACTGAATACATTAAGGAGATGCAGGTGGACGGTGACCAGGAGGGTCAGGAAGTATCTTTTGTGGGGTCCGTTGTGGAACGGCCAAGCTCAGAGGAAGATTGGAAAGTTACTTTTACTGTAATGGGAGACAAAGTTGATTTTAAGATTGACACAGGAGCAGATATCACTGTAATGTATTTTGCTGAATTTATGAAACTGCCTCGACAGCCCCAGCTGGCGAAGGTTACTATAAATGTCCATAGTCCTGGTGGCCGCATTGATTGTGCGGGGAAATTTCTTGCCAGCTGTGAGTACAAGCAAAGAAAGTTCACCATGTGGGTGCATGTGATTCGAGGTCAGTGTGTTAACAATTTATTGAGCAGAAAAGCAGCCTGTGACTTGGGCCTCATGGCCAGAGTGAATGAGATTTCTGAAGATATGTTTGGCGAGTTGGACCTACTGAATTGCAAACCAGTCCGTATAGCACTTAAAAGTGACGCAGTCCCTTACAGTATTTCTACTCCTCGTAGAATTCCGTTCCCGCTCATGCCTCAAGTGGAGAAAGAGCTTATGCGCATGAAGTCTATGGGGGTTATTGAAGAGGTTGTTGAAGCGACTGATTGGTGTGCCCCCATTGTTCCGGTTGCAAAGAAAAACGGAAAGGTGCGCATCTGTGTGGACCTGAAAAGGTTGAATGAGGCAGTGAAGAGAGAGAGATTTGTGCTGCTGACATTAGAAGATATAGCTCCAAAGTTGGCTGGGGTGAAGTTCTTTTCCACATTAGACGCTTCTAGCGGCTTTTGGCAGATCCCCCTGGATCCAAAGTGCCGCAAACTGACTACCTTCATCACACCGGTAGGTCGGTTCTGCTTCTGCAGACTCCCCTTTGGGATATCCTCCGCTCCTGAAATCTTTCAAAGGGAAATGAGTTCTCTCCTGAGTGACCACGTGGGCACAGCGGTCGTCATGGACGACATTCTAGTGTATGGGTCTACAGTGGAGGAGCATGATCAGCGTTTAAGTTGTGTGCTACAGGCTATCAAAGAGTCTGGGCTGAAGCTGAATAAAGAAAAATGTCATTTTAGGAAAACTGAATTATGCTACTTTGGGCATATCATCAACGGGGATGGCATCAAGCCAGACCCCGAGAAAATTTGTGCCATTGAACAGATGAAAAGTCCTTCTGATGTACATGAGCTGAGACAGATATTGGGCCTGGTAAATTATGTGGGCAAGTTTCTTCCAGATTTATCAACAGTTTTACACCCTGTCACAGATTTGCTTAAGAAAGACGTTGCCTGGGTCTGGGGACCTTCACAAGAAAAAGCTTTCCTGCAGGCCAAGTCCCTGCTGGGGTCTGCCCCTGTGCTGGGGTTCTACGACCCTTCAAAAAGGACTGTGGTTAGTGCCGATGCAAGCAGTTATGGGTTGGGGGCTGCACTCCTGCAGTTAAATGAGAATAAACTACAGCCCATCGCCTACTGTTCCCGCACACTGACGGCTGCGGAGTCAAAATACGCTCAAATTGAGAAAGAGTGCCTGGCTGCAGTTTGGGCCTGTGAGCGCTTTCAGCGTTATCTAGTGGGTTTGGAGAAATTTAGTCTGGAAACTGACCACAAACCGCTAGTCCCTCTAATCAATTCTTATGACATTGACAAAACACCTTTGAGATGCCAGAGACTTTTAATGAGACTGCTCAGGTTCAATGTTCAGGCAGTGCATGTGCCGGGGAAACAACTGGTTGTGGCAGATACACTATCCAGGCTCCCGCTGGCTGCTGCTGAAGAATCCTCCACAGAATCGGATGTGAAAGTGTATGTTGATTCAGTTCTGGCCTCTAAGTCCATTTCTTCAAGGAAACTAGAAGAGATAAAGAAAGAGACATATTTGGACACAGATCTGCAAGAAGTTATAAGGTACATAAAAGAAGGCTGGCCCGAGAGCCGGGCAGCCTGGATGTCTTTAAGTGCTTACCAGCCAGAGAGGTCGCAGCTCACGGAGCTGGAGGGGTTGGTGCTGTTCCAAGACCGCATTGTAATTCCTGTCAGCATGAGGAAAGAGATGTTAAACAGGATTCACGATGGCCACTTAGGCATTACAAAGTGCAGAGAAAGGGCAGCTACAGCTGTGTGGTGGCCTGGGATCAGCTCCAACATTGCAAATCACGTGTCTAAATGTGCCTTTTGCCAGGAACGCCGGCCTACTCAGAGAAGGGAGCCCTTGATGTCTACTCCGCTGCCTGCGGGCCGTGGCAGAAAATAGCTGCTGATTTGTGTGAACTGCACGGGAAAAAGTTTCTTGTTGTGATCGACTACTATTCCAGGTATTTGGAAATTGCACCCCTGAATGATATCACAAGTCAGGCCGTTATCATTCGCCTGAAGAGCTTGTTCGCCCGCTGGGGCATTCCAATGGAGCTGGTGAGTGATAATGGTATGCAGTTCGCTTCTTCAGAGTTCAGTGCTTTCAGCAGGGAATATGATTTTGTACATTCCACATCAAGTCCACATTATCCGCAGGCCAACGGAATGGCTGAAAGGGCAGTTCAAACAACAAAATTCATTCTAAAGCAATCTGAGCCGTACCTAGCCCTCTTGTCATACAGGGCGACGCCCATTCAAGCCACCGGGTTTAGCCCGGCACAGCTGATGCTAGGACGCCAGATTTGCACCACTTTACCCTCAGTGGGTGTCTTCAAGCTGCCTGGCCCTGTTCCTCGGGACGAAGTCCTTAGGAGGGATGAAGAGGCCAAAAAGGGTTATCGTTTCTTCTACGACAGGAGACATTCTGTCAGGCCCTTACAGGAACTGAAAGCGGGCCAAAGTGTCAGAATTAAACTGGATGATGAGAAGAAATGGAAGACGCCTGCTACGGTAGTTGGCCGCTCTCCAGAACCAAGGTCTTATACAGTCCTTACGGAGGGAGGGACGGTTACACGCCGTAACCAAAGACATCTTCAGTCTGTACCTGAGAGTCTGGAACTGGATGCCTCAGTACCACCGCCGGTGGGGTCCCCTGTTCTAAGAGAGGTGCCTTCCCCTCAGCAAGACCACAACGGGGATATATCTTTGCCTCCAGCGGACTCTTGTTCACCATCTTCTGTATCAGAGGACAGTTCATGCAAAGTTACATCAAGCGGAAGAGTGGTGAAACTTCCGGCCCGATATAGGGACTGACTTTAGCTAGAACAGTGACCGGAAGTATGGGCAGAATAATCCCATGATCACTGTGGACTATGGTAGTCTACCCGGATGTCCAAGTCAGGATGTAATTTATTTGTTCATGTTTTCTAACCTATTTGTTTATATAATGTTCAATAACAAAAATGTTGTTGTATACTCTGTTGGTGTACCTTGTTATTTGTTATATGCAAATGTATGCTTCGCCTTTGAAAAAGGGGAAGATGTGATGAGAGCAGGATGTGATGTCACTAGCTTGTGGGCGGGGCTTAGGTCCGGTGTCTGTGTCGCAGTTAGTTTAGTACAATCAACCTGACTAGATGGGTATTGTTATGCTCTGCAATAAAATAGAGTTGTACCATCATTGCTGTGTCCTGCATATGTCCTGCATCTCATGAAAATCTCATCTGAGCACAGAGCTATAGATCATCTCACCTGAGCAGAGACCTATAGATCACTGGGCCCTAAGTCACTATAAAGGGGAAAAGGTACAAACTGTTGCAATACTTTTATGCTAATTAAATAATACATAAGTAAACACATATAAGGAGCAGAATTGTAAAGAGCAAGTGCTATATCTAATTCGTATTTGCTGTTCATAGCAGTGTTGTATTTGTTTATATCTTATTACTGCCGGGTGTCTAAAGAGAGAGAAAAACCCATATGAACCAGATAGAACTCATTGTCTGCAGGAATCTGGGGGTCCATCCGATAAAAATCGTCGCCCGCAAAAGCCGGCGACGCCAATATTTGCGCGGGTTTGGTATCACATATACGGCGTAACCTAGAAGTTACGCGCGTATATTTCTGCCGTCGCCCGTAGTTTTTTGGGCTATAGGCAGGTATACCAAACCCGCGCAGTTTGGTATCCAATATGCAGCGTAAGGACTTACGTGGCGAAAATGGAGAAAACTTACTCCATTTTCACCTCGCCACAAAAAGCAGCCGTAAGAAGCCTTACGCTGACTATTGGAGCCCCGTAACTTCCTAAACTGGCTGCTAAAATAAACCTAACACCTAACGCATGCGCAATGTCTATCTCCCTGTCAACCGCGATCTTCTAAAATAAACCTAACACCTAACGCATGCGCAATGTCTATCTCCCTGTCAACCGCGATCTGCTAAAATAAACCTAACACCTAACGCATGCGCAATGTCTATCTACCTGTCAACCGCGATCCCCCCCCCCCCCGAAATCCCTAATAAAGTTATTAACCCCTAAACCGCCGCTCCCGGACCCCGCCGCCATCTACATAAACTAACCCCCTACTGTGAGCCCCTAAAACCGCCGCCATCTACCTTATCTATCCCCTAATTAGAACCCCTTACACCGCTGTCATCTACCTTATCTATCCCCTAATCTGACCCCTTACACCGCCGCCACCTATATAAAAATTATTAACCCCTAATCTAATCCCCCTATACCGCCGCCAGCTATATTAATATTATTAACCCCTAATGTAAGCCCCTTACACCGCCGCCATCTCTATTAAAATGATTAACCCCTAATTTAATCTACCTACCCCGCCGCCAGCTATATTATCTATATTAACCCTAAGTATATTATAGTTAATATAGGTATTACATTATATATATTAACTATATTAACCCTAATTATATTAGGGTTAATATAGTTAATATAGTTACTATAGTATTTATATTAACTATATTAACTCTATCTAACCGTAACACCCCTAACTAAATTTATATTAAATTAATCTAATTCATTTATTAACTAAAATATTCCTATTTAAATCTAAATACTTACCTATAAAATAAACCCTAAGATAGCTACAATATAATTAATAATTACATTGTAGCTATGTTAGGGTTAATATTTATTTTACAGGTAAATTGTTAATTATTTTAACTAGGTATAATAGCTATTAAATAGTTATTAACTATTTAATATCTACCTAGTTAAAATAATTACCCAATTACCTGTAAAATAAATCCTAACCTAAGTTACAAATACACCTACACTATCAATAAATTTAATAAACTACAAACATCTATCTAAAAATACAATTAAATTAACTAAACTACAAAAAAAACAAACACTAAATTACAAAAAATAAAAAAAAGATTACAAGATTTTTAAGCTAATTACACCTATTCTAAGCCCCCTAATAAAATAATAAACCCCCAAAATAAAAAAAATTCCCTGCCCTATTCTAAATTAAACAAATTTCAAAGCTCTTTACCTTACCAGCCCTTAAAAGGGCCTTTTGTGGGGCATGCCCCAAAGAATTCAGCTCTTTTGCATACAAATACAATACCCCCCCCCATTACAACCCACCACCCACATACCCCTATTCTAAAACCACCCAAACCCCCCTTAAAAAAGCCTAACACTACCCCCTGAAGATCTCTCTACCTTGTCTTCAGCACACCGGGCCGAACTCCTGATCCGATCCGGGCGATGTCTTCCTCCAAGCGGCAAAGAAGAATTCTTCCTCCGGCGATGTCTTCCTCAAAGCGGCAAAGAAGAATTCTTCCTCCGGCGACGTCTTCCTCCAAGCGGCACCAAAGTCTTCATTCTTCCGGCGGCATCTTCAATCTTCTTTCTTCGCTCCGCCACCGCGGAGCATCCATCCCGGCCGACTGCTGAACTACGAATGAGGTACCT
This sequence comes from Bombina bombina, assembly GCF_027579735.1. Classification (NCBI taxonomy): domain Eukaryota; kingdom Metazoa; phylum Chordata; class Amphibia; order Anura; family Bombinatoridae; genus Bombina; species Bombina bombina. The sequence goes on along the minus strand of NC_069503.1, from coordinate 15,765,062 downwards.
TTAAATGACGTCATCCAAGATGGCGTCCGCCGAATTCCGATTGGCTGATAGGATTCTATCAGCCAATCGGAATTAAGTTAGAAAAATCTGATTGGCTGATTGAATCAGCCAATCAGATTCAAGTTCAATCCGATTGGCTGATCCGAACAGCCAATCAGATTGAGCTCGCATTCTATTGGCTGATCGGAACAGCCAATAGAATGCAAGCTCAATCTGATTGGCTGATTGGATCAGCCAATCGGATTGAACTTGAATCTGATTGGCTGATTCAATCAGCCAATCAGATTTTTCTAACTTAATTCCGATTGGCTGATAGAATCCTATCAGCCAATCGGAATTCGGCGGACGCCATCTTGGATGACGTCATTTAAAGGTACCTCATTCGTAGTTCAGCAGTCGGCCGGGATGGATGCTCCGCGGCGGCGGAGCGAAGAAAGAAGATTGAAGATGCCGCCGGAAGAATGAAGACTTTGCTGCCGCTTGGAGGAAGACGTCGCCGGAGGAAGAATTCTTCTTTGCCGCTTTGAGGAAGACATCGCCGGAGGAAGAATTCTTCTTTGCCGCTTGGAGGAAGACATCGCCCGGATCGGATCAGGAGTTCGGCCCGGTGTGGTGAAGACAAGGTAGGGAGATCTTCAGGGGGGTAGTGTTAGGCTTTTTTTAAGGGGGGTTTGGGTGGTTTTAGAATAGGGGTATGTGGGTGGTGGGTTGTAATGGGGGAGGGGGGTATTGTATTTGTATGCAAAAGAGCTGAATTCTTTGGGGCATGCCCCACAAAAGGCCCTTTTAAGGGCTGGTAAGGTAAAGAGCTTTGAAATTTGTTTAATTTAGAATAGGGCAGGGAATTTTTTTTATTTTGGGGGTTTATTATTTTATTAGGGGGCTTAGAATAGGTGTAATTAGCTTAAAAATCTTGTAATCTTTTTTTTATTTTTTGTAATTTAGTGTTTTGTTTTTTTTGTAGTTTAGTTAATTTAATTGTATTTTTAGATAGATGTTTGTAGTTTATTAAATTTATTGATAGTGTAGGTGTATTTGTAACTTAGGTTAGGATTTATTTTACAGGTAATTGGGTAATTATTTTAACTAGGTAGATATTAAATAGTTAATAACTATTTAATAGCTATTATACCTAGTTAAAATAATTAACAATTTACCTGTAAAATAAATATTAACCCTAACATAGCTACAATGTAATTATTAATTATATTGTAGCTATCTTAGGGTTTATTTTATAGGTAAGTATTTAGATTTAAATAGGAATATTTTAGTTTATAAATGAATTAGATTAATTTAATATAAATTTAGTTAGGGTTAGATAGAGTTAATATAGTTAATATAAATACTATAGTAACTATATTAACTATATTAACCCTAATATAATTAGGGTTAATATAGTTAATATATATAATGTAATACCTATATTAACTATAATATACTTAGGGTTAATATAGATAATATAGCTGGCGGCGGGGTAGGTAGATTAAATTAGGGGTTAATCATTTTAATAGAGATGGCGGCGGTGTAAGGGGCTTACATTAGGGGTTAATAATTTTAATATAGATGGCGGCGGTGTTAGGGGCTCACTTTAGGGGGTTATAGATATAATATAGCTGGCGGCGGGGTACGGGAGCGGCGGTTTAGGGGTTAATAACTTTATTAGGTTGCGGCGGGGTACGGGAGCGGCGGTTTAGGGGTTAATAGCTTTTTTATTGTTAGGCTAGTGAGGGGGGATAGCGGATAGAGGGTTAGACGTGTCGGGCTATGTTAGGGAGGAGTGTTAGACGTGTCGGGCTATGTTAGGGAGGCGTGTTAGACAGTGCGGGTGTTTTAGACTTTAGTCAGGTTTTATAGGCGCCGGCAGTTTCTAACGTGCCGCAAGTCACTGGCGACGCCAGAAATTTGTACTTGCGCAGATTTCTGGACATCGCTGGTTTGTCAGACTTACGGCACGTTAGCATCTGACGGCGACTTATATGGGATAGCTCGAGTTGCGAGCTGAAACTGCGGGCGACGCCGGTTCCCTCGCTTGCGCCGCAAACTGCGATCTATATCGGATCGCGCCCCTGATGTCTGTACCAGGTTAAAGGGACAGTCTACCATATAATTTTTATTGTTTTAAAAGATTGATAATCCCTTTAGTACCCATTTCCCAGTTTTGCATAACCAACACAGTTATATTATATACTTTTAACCTCTGTGATTACCTTGTATCTAAGCCTCTACAGTCTGCCCCTTATCTCAGTTATATTAATATACATTTTACCTCTGTGATTACCTTGTATCTAAGCCTCTACACACTGCACCTTATCTCAGTTATATTAATGTACTTTTTACCTCTGTGATTACCTTGTATCTAAGCCTCTGGAGACTGCTCCTTATCTCATTTATATTTATATACTTTTTACCTCTGTGATTACCTTGTATCTAAGCCTCTGCAGACTGCCCCTTATCTCAGTTATATTAATATACTGTTTACCTCTGTGATTACCTTGTATCTAAGCCTCTACACACGGCACCTTATCTCAGTTATATTAATGTACTTTTTACCTCTGTGATTACCTTTTATCTAAGCCTCTGGAGACTGCTCCTTATCTCAGTTATATTAATATACTTTTTACCTCTGTGATTACCTTGTATCTAAGCCTCTGCAGACTGCTCCTTATCTCAGTTATATTAGTATACTTTTTACCTCTGTGATTACCTTGTATCTAAGCCTCTGCAGACTGCTCCCTTATCTCAGTTATACTATTATACTTTTTACCTCTGTGATTACCTTACATCTAAGCCTCTGCAGACTGCTCCTTATCTCAGTTATATTAATACACTTTTTATCTCTGGGATTACCTTGTAGCTAAGCCTCTGCAGACTGCTCCTTATCTCAGTTTTATTAATATACTTTTTATCTCTGTGATTACCTTGTATCTTAGCCTCTGCAGACTGCCCCTTATCTCAGTTATATTAATATACTTTATACCTCTGTGATTACTTTACCCTGTATCTAAGCCTCTGAAGACTGCCCCTTATCTCAGTTATATTAATATACTTTTTACCTCTGTGATTACCTTGTATCTTAGCCTCTGCAGACTGCCCCTTATCTCAGTTATATTAATATACTTTTTACCTCTGTGATTACCTTGTATCTAAGCCTCTGCAGACTGCTCCTTATCTCAGTTATATTAATATTCTTTTTATCTCTGTGATTACCTTGTATCTAAGACTCTGCAGACTGCCCCTTATCTCAGTTATATTAGTATACTTTATACCTCTGTGATTACCTTGTATCTAAGCCTCTGCAGACTGCTCCCTTATCTCAGTTATATTAATATACTTTTACCCCTATGATTACCTTGTATCTAAGCCTCTGCAGACTGCTCCTTATCTCAGTTATATTAATATACTTTTTACCTCTATGATTACCTTTTATCTAAGCCTCTGCAGACTGCTCCTTATCTCAGTTATATTAATATACTTTTTACCTCTGTGATTACCTTGTATCTAAGCCTCTGCAGACTGCTCCTTATCTCAGTTATATTAATATACTTTTTACCTCCAGGATTACCTTGTATCTAAGCCTCTGCAGACTGCCCCTTATCTCAGTTATATTAATACACTTTTTACCCCTGTGAGTACCTTGTACCAAAGACTCTGCAGACTGCTCCTTTTCTCAGTTATATTAATATACTTTTTACCTCTGTGATTACCTTGTATCTAACCCTCTGCAGACTGCCCTTTATCTCAGTTATATTACTATACTTTTTACCTCTGTGATTACCTTGTATCTAACCCTCTGCAGACTGCTCCTTATTTCAGTTATATTAATATACTTTTTACCTCTGTGATTACCATGTATCTAAGCCTCTGCAGACTGCCCCTTATCTCAGTTATATTAGTATACTTTTTACCTCTGTGATTACCTTGTATCTAACCCT